>NC_072731.1:214276110-214576110 GCF_026930045.1 Uloborus diversus | reverse complement strand
ACCCCCCCCCCCCCCGAATCGCCACCACTGGTTCAGGTTCAATCATGGAAATTTGTATCAGAATTCTGGTGAAGAAATTATGTCTTTAAAACGATACTTTTCGGTCCATAATGAATGGGCCGGAAAGTATCATGATGACTTAACTGTGTACTGATATGATAGATATATATGACGTCTTAAGCGTTAACTAGTGCTTTCTTACAACGATAGTGTCTCCGAAGTGAAACTAATCTTAAACACTGTTGAAAACCTAGCGCATTTAAACACAATGCTTAGCTGTAAATCGTGCTTTCTTACAACGATCGTGTTTCCGAAGGGAAACTAAATAATACGGTGGTTCGAAAAAATCGATTTCTTTATTTCGGAACCACGTTACCTCTCAAAAGCTGTAGTTTGGTATTCTCAATTGCGGTAAAATAATAATTTAAAAAAAATCTAAGTGGATATCTTCAGTTCGCGCATGCGGCTGAAAATTTGAAAAAACATGTTAAAAAGTGAATTTTTCTGAAAATAATAAAGTTATTTTTTTTATATTTTTATAATGCAACAGCCATAAATTGTCAGTGTATAGCGTAGTTTGAACATAAAAAAAATATTTAATAGCTTTTACATAAGATCTTTCGTTTGCGCATATGCCTTAAATTGAGCAAAAATCTGTTGCCCAACCTAAGGCGTATGTGGAAACTAAAGATCTTATGCAAAAGCTATAAATATATTTTTCAGGATCAAACTACGATAAACTGACGATTTATGGCTGTTGCAGAATGGAAAAAAAATGCAAAATAAACTACTTTTATTATTTTCTGAAAATTTAAATTCTTAACATATTTTTTTCAAACTTTCAGCCTCATGCGCGAACTGAAGATGTCGACTTAGATTTTTTTTAAAATTATTTTTCTCCAATTGAGGATACTAAACTACATTTTTTGAGAGGTAGTGCGATTCCGAAATCAAGAAATCGATATTTTCGGAAGCATCCTACTAAACAACCTATTGCATTTAAACGCATTGCTTAACTGTAAATAGTGCTTTCTTACACCGACAGTGTCTCCGAAGTAAAACTAATAATGGAATTACCTACCCTACCGCATTTGAATGCATTGCTTAGCTGTAAATAGTGCTTTCTTACACTAACAGTGTTTCCGCAGGGAAACTAAATAACTAACTGCATTTAAACGCATTGCTTAACTGTAAATAGTGCTTTCTTACACCGACAGTGTCTCCGAAGTGAAACTAATAATGGAATTACCTACCCTACCGCATTTGAATGCATTGCTTAGCTGTAAATAGTGCTTTCTTACACTAACAGTGTTTCCGCAGGGAAACTAAATAACTAACTGCATTTAAACGCATTGCTTAACTGTAAATAGTGCTTTCTTACACCGACAGTGTCTCCGAAATGAAACTAATCTTGGAAATACCTACCCTACCGCATTTGAATGCATTGCTTAGCTGTAAATAGTGCTTTCTTACACTAACAGTGTTTCCGCAGGGAAACTAAACAACTAACTGCATTTAAACGCATTGCTTAACTGTAAATAGTGCTTTCTTACACCGACAGTGTCTCCGAAGTGAAACTAATAATGGAATTACCTACCCTACCGCATTTGAATGCACTGCTTAGCTGTAAATAGTGCTTTCTTACACTAACAGTGTTTCCGCAGGGAAACTAAACAACTAACTGCATTTAAACGCATTGCTTAACTGTAAATAGTGCTTTCTTACACCGACAGTGTCTCCGAAATGAAACTAATCTTGGAAATAATCTGCGGCATTTAAACGCGTTGCTTTACTGCGAATAGTGCTTTTTTACACCAACAGTGTCTTCGAAGTGAAACTAATCTTTGAAACTTGTGGATCAACTATTATAAAATGGTTATTGGTACAACATTTTGAATCAAATTTAGATCAGTGCATTCACGGAAAAGTTACAAAAGCTTATTACGTACATAAATAATAAACTTTAAAAAATATGCCGGAACCGTTATCTGTAGAAGTATCACTGATTAAAAAGTTGACTTTTCTGTCTTTTAACCGCACGGTTTTTGGTTTCTTGTTGACTTTTCGAAAACAGATGCAACATTTTCACTTTCAGCACTTATTTTATCCTTGACATTCTTCTTTGCTTTGCCCAACTTTTAATTCCTGTCAAATTTATGGTTATAGCACTTCATACATTTCATTTCATTGAACTTATTTTTTCATAAAGCAGTATATCCTTTTGTTTTGTATATAATTAATCCTTGAAATATTCATTTATATGTTTTCTTTCTTTCTTTATCATAAAATATTTGTGTTTGATTTCTTTAAAAAAAAAAAAAAAAACTAGTATCATCTAATGCTGTACGTTCTGGGGAAAAATATCAAATACAGGTACTCGGTACTGCCGATAAAAATATGGCTAATGCCGTCTTTTTTCTGATATCTTAAGAAATCAATTTACCACAAATTTAAACACTAGTTATAATCATAAACTGATTCAATTTTAATACTTTTAAATTCAAATTGGAATCAAAGTTTAAGGTTATGGTGATTAACTCAAGCTCTAATTCTAATCTAACCATGCAGCTCCAACTTGGAATTCCAGTTTCTTCAACGATTGTGGGACAATCGTGTAAATGCTTTATGGCAATTATCTATAAAGATATTGTCGAAATCGGCTCAGTACCACGCTAATCATATTGTTAGGCTTTTACGTTCATGGTAATTTTAAATTGAACCGATTATTTCAGGAAGGGCATAAGTTCAACTAATGCAACTTTCAGGAATCAATAAAAAGTGATTATTTCATTCAGAAGGGAACTAAGTTCTACGAAAATTTCTATGACTAATCTAGCCACAAGTAGTATCATTGCCTCACCTTAAATTACACTTCATTTCGTCACTGAAATTACCTAATTTTTTTTTTTTTTTTTTTTAATTTGGACTTATGTTCTTACTGCAATAAATATCCTGAAAGACTATTTTAGAGTAATGAAAACGTAAATCAAGTGAAACAGATTTGTTTCAAACTGATTTACGATAGTAAAAAATAATGTAACAAAGTGACAAAAATAATTAGTGAAGTTCATATTCATAAATTCATTATCTTAAGAACACACATACATCGTGTATTTTCCCCTTTCTCTCTTCTTGTTAGGTGAAATAATAAAGCCTGGTTTTATATATATATATATATATATATATACAAAACTAACAAACTGATATAAAAAGCAAAAGTTTTACGTGTGTATAAAACTATATTCATAATCATCCAATACATCCTTCATGGAAATATTTTTTTTTCTATCCTTCTCTTGTCTAGTTTTGTGTACCATGTTCGATGTACAGATTAGAATGACTATGTTCATAATTGCACTGAATAATCAGCTTGATATTTGTTATTTCTCCCAACAATATGAAAAATTTCCCTTTATACTCAATATTGGCAAAGGTAGTTCAGCCGACAACCGTTACTTAGCAAAATGCCCTTGAAAACCGTTTGTAAAATAGCTAGCCAGAAAACGGTCCTTTGATGTTCTATCGAATATTTAAACATCATGAATGTTGATCATTGAAAACAATTGTCGTCAAGTAGAATGTTTTTTTCCAAAATCTCCATTTGAGATATAAGTGCTCTTAAAAAATGAAGGGCACCTGTTTTAGCAGTTACAAATTTCATTGTTTACAACAGATTTGACGGTGAATATTCATGTAATTTCAGGATTTCACTTATAAGAGATTGGCTTTCACATGGTTATGATCTGTCATATCTGTTTGACATTCTTTTTACTGTCCCAAAATCCCGGTCGCAAAGGACAAACAAATGTCTTTTCAGAGGAAAGTCATCGGCAATCTTGTTAAATTTCTTGTGTTATTTCTACAAAAAGTCTCCTGCAGTGTTCTTCTTATTTTGACCAACGTATATCTCACTGAAAGCATACAGTTTTTTTGCAGTTAATAGAGTGTTGTTAATAAAATCTCTGAGAAATTAGCGAATTTTTCATTTCGATTCTGTGGTTTTGAATCCCCCCCCCCAACCCCCCCGAAATGACAAAACTACCATTACCGAAATTATGCTAGATCGAAGGAGTTATTTGTTTTTACTTCATTACGCCAAAAAATCTAGTTCTTCTATGATCTTGCCATTGCGTCTTACTATTTCTTCTTCGCGTTTAGTGCAGAAAGGGCATAAGTCCGGGATTTATGCCCTTTCTGTACTAAACGAAAAATGTGACCCCAAAATAAAGTGCTTTCTTATACAAGGATTGACTTCCCTGCTACACCAGTCGATGTCTCTACATGCAAATATGGAAAAACCACAGCTAACTCAATTTTGAAAAAAAATGTGACCTATGCTCTTTCAGCAATAATCAATTTAATTGTGCTTTTGAGTAGGAAAGTTTGACCAGTGAATGAATACAACCAAGTGAACGAATGGTTCGTGATTATTTTCAAAGACAAGAACTAATATTAAACTTAAAGTTAAAAGAAAAAAACGACTCTAATTACCGACTTCTTATTAAGATGGATTTCGTGGGTCAGAACGCTAATAAAAAAAAATTTTCTAGATAACAATAGAAACCACTGTAGAAGAAAGATAATCACAACTCCTAAAATTTGCTAGTCGCAAACGCAGAATAAAGTGAGAAAACTTAAAACCTTTTTTAAAGCCTTTATTTGTTGACATAATCCTAGGTATTCCAGATGAGTACAGCTTTGGAAGTGAAGAAATTGAGAAAGATAAACAAGATTTTGAGTATGATGAAGATGATGATGAACCAGATGATAAACCAGGTATAATTACAATTCTACCATTTTTTTAACAATGCCTTACATTTGCATGCTTTATATTAATGTCAAGAAAAAAAACGTATATATCAGTTTTACTTTAAATATAAAGTTGGAATATTTAATATGATTCCAGTTTTTTTTTTTTTTTTTTTAATTTTTTTTATTTAATCACTCATTTTAGAGAAACTGGTGAATCTCACTAGCTTATAACTTTATGAAGTTGACAACGATTACTGAAATTTAGATTTAGATTTTTTCAAAGCATTTAAATATAATTTTATGAATCACAAGTGATATGATTTGACGAAGTGATTTAGAGATCTTTTTTTAAAGATCTGACATTTTTCTGGATAGTTATTTTTAAATCCATTTGCTCTAAAAACTACCTAAATTCGTTATTTTTCGTTCCTTTACAGAAAAGCTATCATTAGAAGCTATTGACTTTGTTACAGGTAAGAAAAGTTACTGTAAGAATTGTGTTTTCTTTAAATTTTGACTTTTAAAACTAATTTCGCAAAATCGAAAGTTAACTATAAAAGCAAAAATGTTGGGAAATTCATCTAGAAATAAACGAAATTACTTTACCGTATTAATAAATCTCTCTCAATTGGTTTAAATAAAAAGTATTTCAGTAGCTTTTCAACTTAAAACAAATTATGTGTAAGGGGAAAAACTATTAGTTCACATTAAAACGGTATCAAATTCATAATTTCCTAAAACGAAATTGTTGTTGGTGTAAAGAATTACAATTTCGGATGTATTGCTACTTCTCATAAATAAATTTAGCGACAAAAGATTGTATGTAAAAAGGATTTTTAAAATATAAGTAGGAATTTCTTATATTAAGCCTGTACAGGACCCGAAATTTAGCGTTCGGAAATCCGGCATGTTCCAAAAACTCGGAAATTGAGTAAAAACTTTTCTCCCCCCCCCCCCCCCAAGTTAAAAAATAAATAAAAAATCTCCAACCCTTAGGTTTGAAAAATAAAATACTTTAAAAGAGAAGTTTCTTTTATCTTATATGTGATAACAATCATTCTTTGCAGCATATAAAAATTTAGAATACTCAGAGAGAAATTGGGAACGTTTTACCGCATTTTTAGAAGGGAAAGTTTTAAAGGGTTAAAAACACATTTGAACACATTTGAGAAATTATCGGACTACTGTCCGTTCTCAAAAGCTAAAACTCAGGATCGATTCTATTCTTAAAAAGGGCGATAGGTTGTGGATGGGCACTTTCCGCTCGCACTTGCAATTTTCTTCGACGATACTTCAGAAGAACTTCTAAACACGTTATTTTTCATTTCTAATTTGCATCATTTTATTCCGGGTTTCCACCCCTATTTTGATAAAATCAGAGCAGAGCTGAAGCATGCGCAAATTCGCGGGAGGTTTCGGCGAAGAAAAACAGACAGTATATACAATAGTTAAACTTGTGTATGAAAAGGTTTCATTTTCGAGATCGCGATCGTTCTACTGTACGATTTTTCTCGGAATTCCAATCACTGAAAAGTCCCTTTTTTGTGAGCGGGGGGGGGGGGGGAGGATTTCGTTGTTTTGATAAAAATTCGAGAGATATTTATTTTATTAGGGAGTTCAGGAGAAGATATCAAAATTGGGAGTCTCCCGAAGGAATTTTGAGGGTTGGCAGCTATGAAAGAAAATCAGCCCGATTCTCACAGCTCAAACCAAATTTCGCTTTCGTTTCGTTGTTCTCGGTCACAGTTGTGACACGTGATCAATTTGACACCTTGATTGATGAATCAGATGAAATTTTAGTCAAGTGAATGATCAAAAACGACATCGAAAGAACTTCGAAGGTCGACTGGTACGACAATGGCCCTAAATGATTATTCACTTTTTGCGGAATTAGTTTCAGATGCAATAGCTGATTCGATTTACTACAGTAGGGGAGAGAGTATAAATATATATATATATATATATATATATATTATATATATATATATATATATATATTTAAATTCAGACAGTGTGAAACTAAAATATTGTCCCAAGGTGCAACATCCTATTGTACCTTGGGACACATCGTGTATTAGCGTTGTACACTCTTCATGATTCAGAAAACTGCCATATACTTAAACCAATTTTGCACGGAAAAAAAAATCATGGTAATTAAATTTTGAATAATGAATCATAAATAATAAATTATTGTTTAACATTAAATGTGTTTAAAAAGCTACATCAGATTAGAACATTTTTCCATGTTCCGAAATGTATTTTAATTATTAAGAATCATGCATATGCACTTTGGGACGTGTCCTAAGGTACCTACAATACGTTTGACTGTCCTGAGGTACAATCACCTGGTGGTTTAAGAAAAACCTAAACGGTGGTCATTCTAGATGTACTATCGCTTTTTTCTTAAAACCAAAATATTTAAAGCTCTTCTCTTTTGTAACAAAATAAAATTCAGAGAAAATGAAATAAAAATACAGAAAATATTTACTTTGGAGCCATGAAATTTTCTTTCTCTCACAAAATCATCAATTTAACTCTTTTTGATGCTGATTGTTACAATGGCTCTAGTTGGTGGTGAAGGTTACTATTAGAGATTACAAAAAACATGGCTGCTTAAAATAGATTCTCAGAAATCAGCAGTATCCCAAGGTATTTTCCGTTTTTCACAAGAAGATACTTGACTCCTCCTTCGTCACGTGGTATCCGATGATTCTATTTTCGGCAGAAGGTATATTCGGATCATAGCATTTTGTTGTAAAAGCAGCAGTTTTTAAAATGTAAGAACAACTAAAATAACAACAGACAGGTGAAGCAAGTAAAGGACACTAACACCTTTTTGCACATTAAAATGCACGCTCAAGTTCAAGTTGTCTCATTAAGAAGCGCGTGAATATGTTTACCGATCACCCCCCCGCGTAAAATGGAACTCTGCGTTCGAGGAGGCGTGGCGAAGTGCCTTCTCGTAAAAAATGGATAATCTCCCCTACGCTAGGCGGGATAGTGGATTCAAGTTAAGTTTTCTGAAACTATGAAGAAGCTCGCCCCCCCCCCCCCCCAAAAAAAAACTCTTCAAATATGCATACAAAAACCATTTTTTAAATAATAATGTTTCAGTTTTAAAATGTGCTGTCAGCCAAAAATTTTCGGAAATGTTGGATTACAAACACCTTATATTTCATTTGTTTGTGAAAAGTATTTCAATTGTTTCTAACATAATATTTTTTTTTCTTTTAGAAGAAGACTTGATACTTGGGTGCACAATAGGTAAGCGAGCTTTGTGTATTTTCATGCACAGTCTTTCCTTGATTACAAGAATTTATGGAACAAAAATTAATATGGCATGTGCTTCTTGTTTCGATACATTGTAAATACGTTCACAAAGTTGGTCAAATTTAAATCGTCATCCCTCAAGCTTGTGGACTCCATTGCAGAAGCTTTGTCTTCTAAGTCTGAGGTCGTGAGTTCGATTCCCGCCTTTGCCTTGGGTGTTATTTCCTTCTCTTGTATTGTAAATGTTTCCTCGGAAGAGAAGGCGATTTGTCCGCAGTTCTCTACGAATTGTTAAATCGAAGAGCATGGACATTCAATGCAATCAAATGCAGACCAGTGGAATATATCATTGAATTGAGGAAATTGTTCAAACGGATATCGTTGAATCGAGTTTATACTGTATTCGAAAAAAAAATACATTTAACTCTTATTTTACAGGAGTGTGTCAAAAAGCTGCATAAAAAGAGATTTTTTTTTTGCATTCACATTATCATTTAATAAGTATTACATCTAACAAAATATTTAAAACAACAACATCAATAATAATAATGCACAGTTAAGGTTTGCGGGAATTAACTAACGCAAAATTGCAAGGATATTGTAAAAAGGTTCTGTAAGAGGGAAATAAAGTCGCGAAACGCTGCTATAAGGTTGTATGCAGCTTATCTTCAGATGAGAAATTTATGAACATTTGACACATATTGCATAAAAACTTAGCTCTTTGCCGAAATGAATTTCCGATCGTTTTTCCTTTATATCTTTCAGTGGTGGAACCTCAGCTGTGCAAGTATAAGTAAGAAGAAATTGAAAATGCAGTATTAAATGTTATTCGGGAGAACTTTTTTCAAAAACTTGCTCCGCAGCACACATACAGTGGCTCTCAAAAGTGTTCATACACCTTGAAGTTTTGTATTAAAACCAAAATAACAAGAAACTGAATTCGAATTTAAAGTCCATTTTTTTTTTTTTTCACATCATTCCTATGCCATTTTTAATGAAACCCAGTAGCTTTTTCCAAAATATTGCCTGATTTTATATTTGAAATTTTCAGTAAACGAAGAGACAGAGAAATAATACGCCACAAAAGTCATCCTATTCTGAAATATTTTCGAATAAATTCAAGATTAAAATTATCACATGTCGTTTTTTTTATTAGTTTTGCATTGTGTTGACACTGTAAAGTCATTTGACTTGAATTTTTTGTTGATTTATTCCTTAATATTCTGCTTATTGTTTTAAAATGGCTGGTATTCGTAAAAAATAACAAGCACCATTCGAAATTTATTTTTTTTTCTTCACACTAAGCGGTAAATTGGTTCGAAATGTCTCCAAATTAGTTAATTTATACCATTATATCTTGAAGTGATTGATAAAACGCTTTTAAGAAAGGAGTCGGATTGAAAATAAGGTAAGAAAAGGTCAACTGGCAAAGTTAACAAAGCGTGATCGGAGATTTACAGTTAAAAAATTTATGAAAAATACACATTTGAGTGCTGTAAAAGTTTCTGCAGAATTTAAGAAAACATTTTACGTTTAATGTTCTCCTAAAATTGTTCGCCAAGTTCTCTGATTAGCTGGATTAAATGGGACCTCTTCCTGCAGAAATTTTCTTGTTCTTGTGAAAAACAGAAAGTATGCGCTTTCCGTCGCAAAATCAATGATAAATAAGCGCAAAACGTTTTGGAATAACGGCTTACTTACAAATGAAAATAAAATCAACATTTTCGGTTAAACTGCTGTATATTTGTAAATAGAAGAAAAAATGAGGAATTTAATCCTAAGAACTTAGTTGGATCAGTTAATGAGGACGGTGAAGGCGTTCTTGTGCGAAGGTGCATATCAGCATCAGGGCTTGGAAGTTGGAAATATTTTGATGAAATAATGAATCATGCTGTTTATTTAAATATTTTTAAACACAATTTTAAAATATTAGCCCAAAATTTGGTAATCGCAAAAAACTTCGTTATTTATCAAGATAACGATAAAGCACACGGTTTTCAACGTTTACGTCTGGTACCCATCAAAAATTGTTCTTAGGTTTCGAAATGTCTACACAATCGCCAGATTTAAACTTAATTTAACATATTTTGAGAACTCTGGAGGCTAGATTACGAATATACGCCATTGGAACGAAAAGCGAACTAGAAACAGTAAGACTAAGTGTAGCAGAACACTTTTTCAGAAATTGCACAAAAAAAGAAAGAAAATACAATGAATTCTATTCCCAGAAGTTTAAAAGCTGTTGTTGATACTGTATGATAGTCTATTAAATAATAACTTAGTAAAAAGTTAGATTATTTACTAATATAGATATTTTTTCAAAGTGTATCAAGACTTTTGTGAGGAAGTTTCTGGCACTTATTGATTATTGATTTCTTAAAAATCAAATTTCATTATGTTACTGAAAAATTTCGTATAGTTTTGTTGAAAATAGATCATAGATCATATAATTAAATATTTATTAAAAATATTAATTTTAACCAATGGATAGGGGCGTATTTCATTGAAAGTAAGTAAGTGAACGAACACTTTTGGGAGCCACTGTATGCATCATTTGAAGAATATTTGAAAAAATTCACTAGTTAAAAGTTAAATGTTTCGGAAATAAATATGACTTTACAACTCTATTCTGTAACCCAATTTATAAAGAAAAATAAATTTTTATATTTGTACTCATATTTGTAAATGTGATTAGAAACTTTTTCATTCTATTTTAGTAATGCCTTACAATAGACGAACACAGAAAGAGTTTTGAACACAATTTAACAAGAATTCACGCAAAATTAACATGATTGGAGTATAAGCAGAGTATCTGCTACATTTCAAGATTTGAAATCCATTACTTTTGCAAGTAACTTTCCATGACTCACGGAATGCAATTTTTACAGAAGAAACATTTATTTTTCACAAGAATATCTAAATTTGCGCTTTGTGAAAATTAAATTCCAACCCTCTGATCTATGCTTTGAACATCTATATAAATAAAACAAAGAATATACGAGGTAGTGAGAAGCAAAGGGATGTAAGTGACAAAATTAAAAATTTGAAGATAACCAGTACCAAATAATAGTAGAGCCTCTCCTCTACTTTGAGGCAAGAAATAGTACTAATAGCCCTGGTGCTGCTGTACAGCTTGATTTAGAATACATTTTTAATGAAAGCATACGTGGGTATGTTCCCAATACAAATCCACAGTTTTCGTCGGATCTCGGCCAAATTTGGCTGGGAGGTACTTGGGCACCCGAGAAAAAACGTAGGGGGGGGGGGGGTTCGAATGCCAAAAAAAGAACCGAACTGTTTGAATTTTAATTTTAGGACATGAAAATGGCATAAAATGGCTCTTTTTTTACCCGAAATAATTATCCGATTAGTTCGATTTTAACGCCATTCAAAAGCCCGCGAAAAATACCCAAAAAGTTCATTTCCTTCGAATTTCAAGAAAAAAAAAAGGCTGTAAAATCACAGGGAAGAAATTGAAAAGCACTTTTAAGCTTATGGAACTCTATTTTTATATCGAAAAACTATCGTTAGCGCGATCGCATTTTAAATTAAGCGTTCAGAAGGTTGCGAATTTTTTTAAAACTTGTTTTTGTTTGTATTTATGGGAGGGTTACGTTTAATTTATTTAGGAATTTTTGATTTGCCGTTTTCTTTCTTCCAGAATGATTATTTTGCCGGGAAATTAACAGTATTTTTCTTTTCTCTAATTGAAGCCTGATTGTTGAACATGCGTTACTTACATAACTTTTATTTTCAAGGCAGACCGTGCAAAGCCGGGCGACGAAGCTAGTAGCTGTATGTCTATAAAAATTCAAATTAAAGTGAAATGTAACAAGCTCAGGTACTATTATAACTAAAAATCAATTTGTGCAACAATGACTAGGGATAACTATGAAATAATTAGAGTTTCAACAAATCATTTTGCTACCAAGGACATACATTAGTTAAGAATTTACATGAAAACAATTTTTTTTGTCCTCGGAAAAATCTGATGTGACACACAATTTTTAAATCACTAAAATTACCGAAAAAAAGTTTTAGTTGGAAAATGATTTTTCAAAATGAAAGAAGCTTCAAACATGCAGCAAAAATGATGTAAAATTGCTGGTGAACAGCGAAACATTTATTTATTTTTTTTTTTGTATTTTTTTAAAATAAATATTTTATAAACAAATAATGAATCTAAAAATTTTTTTTTTAAGCTAGTAGTTTTCTAAAAAAAATCTGTAACTAGCAATAATTTAGAAAAATACTAAAATTGTGTTTACAAGATAAATAAAATAAACAAATTATCAGAAAAAAAAATAAAATACTAAATTAATGCACTTAAAAATTAACTCACCAGACATTACTAGATATACTACCACCAAAGTTTTAGGCTAGGCTACAAATATTTTAAAAAATTCCGATTGAAAATTCCCTGATTTCTGCATTTTATCAATGTCCTAAACGTCCTTAGTTAATTCTTTAGATCAATTTTTTTTTCTAAAATGTTCATTAACTTAAGACACTGCTGAAAATTAATGATAATTTTTATGAGTCTCATGAATTAACTAGGATGCAAATGACTAAAAAAATTTGTGTCGAATGAGAGCGGAAAAATTAGAAATATACCCCCAAAATAAGTCCTTAACATAATACCCTCAAATAAGGAAGTTAAATATAATGCTAACCACAAAATTCTAAATGTCCAAATGATAGAATAACATCGTAAAGAAAAACGAGCAAGTATTGTAGCAGAGGATGCAATCAGATTTTGAAATGTGTGAAAAATCGGGACTGGATCTCGGGTAAAAGCGTAAAAAACGGCTAAATTGCGCACATTGTGCAGAATTTGATAAAGATGCATGTTCTTGAACCCAAAATCCGTGACCAGATGTCAGTATCCATGACTTCAGCATTTTTTGCAGAAAACCATGACTTTCCATAACCATTTTCGATCATAGTCCAAATCCATGACTTTCCACATGTGCGGACACCCTGTATAAGTCTTGGCTGGTTTCAGTGTGGTGCGAACATTGAAACCACTTCCCAAAACATCGGTAGGAACTGATCTCTATTTTGGTATGAGTTCATGTATTTGACTCCTCCAAAGATGAGATTTGACTCCTCCATGTCATACATGTATCCTAATGTAAATTTTAAAATGTCTTGAATCAAGTAATTTATGAACAAACTACATAATTAATGATGACATTATTATAAAATATAAAAGCTTATAACTGTATTTGGAAGATTACAAAAGGTTGTCCAGTTCAGTGGCCATTATCAAAATCCAAACAACGAGACAAAGAAAAAAAAAAGGAGACCAAAACGTTTTAACAAAAGTATAGTAATACTTTATTTGCTATGTTTACAATGAATTATGGTGTAAATAAGTTGCGGATATGCTACACTTTATAAGCTATTGTTACAAATTTTACTGAAAAACTACCTTGAGATACAAGATGTTTCAAAATTCTACCAGCAACAAGAAATTTGAAAATGCTTAAACACCTTGAAGCAAAGATTTCCTTTTTAAGCTTCACAAAAAATTTATTAAGACAAATAATACCTGTTAAATTATGCATATCAAACTATCTTAATTTCTGATTTCAAATGTGGACTTTCTTCTTATTTGCATTTGTTTGGCACATTGAATAAAACTTTTAATTTAAGCTCAACTATGTTACTGTAAAAACCATTCTTTCATTAAAACTTATTTTTTTAAGTTATTACTTTGATTTCTATAACCAATTTAGATAATCCTTGCTATTTTTAGTCAATTTTTAAAAAACTGCATTGTTGTCACAGAAAACAATTAGTTTTCTTTATCATCAATAAATTTGTTTATGCATACAAATTTGCTTATATATTGGTATCTACTTTTCCCATGAGCATAAAAATGACTGCTGAAAATATTTAATTAAATTCAAAATTTGTAAAAACTTTTTTTTTTGTTTAAAAAAACATTAAATGCAAAAAAAAAAACAAAGACCAACAAGAACATTTAATTTTAAAAAATTCAGTAGACCGTTTCAATAAGGTAATATTAAAAGTTGGTGTACACTGACAAAAGCATTTCAAGTTTTTTAAATAAAAGTTTGTATTTTTTTTATGATTAAAGAGATTTAGATATTGTGATTAAATTTGTGTTTACTTCTTGTTCTTAAGACACTCTCAATAGCTCATATCTACTTTGTAAATTTTTATACAATAGAGATTACACGTCTTTCTTCTGTAAATATTATTTACAGAGGTTCTCAACCTGGGGGGTTATAGAAAAATTGCAAGGGAGGCATGAATGCCTTAAAAATAAGTTTAACTATGATTTGCTCAGTTTTGAAGTAACATGAAAATATTTGATAGGCTTAAAAAAAAAGACTACTTTCAGATCAAATAAAAGCACATTACTACATAACACATTGAACACTACTGCACTTTTAAAACGAGCTTAACAAGTATGCAACAATGTAAAATTGAATAATAGAGACAATATTTAAAGAGTAATGCTTAAACTTTTTTTTCCGCGCTTGATGTTTAAACAAGTGCAAATTAAACATTTGAAAATGGCAATGAAACATTCTTCATAAAATTTAAACAGGATTAAAACATAAACTCATTTTGTACTAAGCTCAGAACTTTTCTTTTCATACAAGAATTCACCAAAATATACATCATAATACTATGGTCATTGCAGAGTGCACAGATGCCTATGTTCCTATGTTTTTAACAAAAACCCAACTCTGGATAATTCTTCATATAAGAAAACTACCAAGCAAGACTTAAGAAAATATGTTTGATATTCAATGGGTAAACCATGGGTTTTTTTTTTTTTTTTTTTGGATTTTGCAAATTTTGAGTGCAGAAGAGTTGTAAACTCCTATTCTTATGAAGGATGCAGAATCTTATAACTCAATATTGATATCTTTTGTTGCCATCCACAGTTGGGCTAAAAATTTCGAAAATTTGACAGAAAATTCACAGATCTGCTAAATTAATGGATAAGATTTAGTAGGCAGTGATTAAAAATTTTCAACTTTTTAACAACTGCAGAATTCTAGGATTGCACATTAATATCTACAGTCACTTTAATAGCTACGAACTTAAGAACTATTATTCTATAAAATAAAGGAATAAAAGGTAGAAAATCACAGATTTTTTGTGTAGCAGAGCTACTTTTTTCAACCAAAACAAGTCATATGTTCATAAATGGTCATTTGCAGTGAATATTTCTAGTACAAATGAAAAAGGTCAACAGAATTTTCATCAGCATCTAATATGTCTCAAGTTAATGAACGAATTAAAACAATAACACAATAAAAGAAATATAAAGCTAAAAATAAATATTTTGCAATAATTTTTGGCTACACTGAAGACAAATTATTAAGACAGGTTTAATGTCAGTAATCTAAGTTGCAAGTTTTTTGCAGCAAGTGATTAATTCAAATGCAGTTTTTCACCAGAAGTTACAAAAGTTAATATAACGTAAAAGTTAATATAAAGTAAATATACATTTGCAATATTTAAGATGATATATTAACATTTTCATGATGATTGAATTAATAAAAAGAAAGATGTAAGGTAAAGAATTGTGAATGAAATGTTATAAAACTCTCTTTTGAGAACCTACTCCCCTCCCTCCTCCCCTTTTCCAATTAAAAAAAATCTAAAAGCATGTTTTAGGGTCCATTAATATTATGTTATACACCTAGCAACAAACCCAGACAACAGTATATGAAAGAATATTTGCTATGAATTGAAATAACTTATAAACAAGAAACAAAATACTGTAAAAATTAATTTGAAATAAGTTATAGTCGCTTCCTTTTGGTGCAATTAAATTATTGCATAAATGGTATAATTTTTTTTTTTTTCCTTTCCTGAAGGTATAGTTTACAATTACAACTAATACAAAAGAAAACAGCAAGTTACTTTGTGGCATGGAAGGAATAATAAGTCATGATATGCACATTACAAAATGAAAGCTTTGATAAATTGGATATTATACTGAAATATATCCCAATGGACTTATATTTTAAAAATATTTTTAAAACTTCTATTTAGTATCTATAACATTCAATGCAATAAAATTTTCAAATCAACATGAAAGTTATAATTGCTTAACAAACAATGTTTAAAACATTTCTAACACTATGAAAAGTGAAGCATAAAATATTTCAAGTCTCAATAAAAAATAGAAATTTCAAGATATCTATCATAACTACCAATTTTCTTATTTTACATAATGGGTATGATTAAGAATATTAGAGAGAGGTGAAATTATTCACTGAAATCCTTCGCATGAGTAAGATATAAAAAATACTTTGTTATCTGCATTTCATAGAAAATCTTCATTAAAATCATATTAAAGGATTATTCATTCACTGCTACACTTTTTGGAGCAGTGAGTTTGTTTGTAGTGGGTTGAGTATCTGAAATTTCAAATAATCTAGTCTGATGTACTAAAGATTTAAAGTTAGAGATGGGTGTTAGTTTATTGCATCAAGTAGAGATGACTCCTACTTAGCACAAGTTTATTTAAGAGGGAGAGCAGAAGGGGCACGGGCTCCTCCCGAAATAAATTTTGAACTATTTATTTTGAATAAAAAACCATAATATTTTCAAAGAAATAGTTTCTTAATATTTGGATTGGATCTCTCCCAAAATAAATCTTTACATACACTCTTAGCCTAATATTTGGTCTAGTCTAGATATCATATACTATGTTCAAAAGAACTCACAAAATGATTGTATCAATGTGAAAAATTAAAATGAAGCAATTGTATAGTTTGAATTACACAGCTCAAGAATTTCACATTTGTTTCTTCAAACTCCATGTGAAAATTAATAGTTTTCAATCTGGATCCCTTTCAAGGAGGGTACCCAATACATTTGACTGAGTTTCTAATCGTCTAGCCCTCGATTTAAGCACTAGCCAGATATGAATTTTAAAGACAATATTTTTAAGAATAAGTTTTCATCTATTTTGACTTTAACCTCAAATGTTACCATAAAAAATATTTGCAATCTAAAAGCAAGCCTCCAAATTCTAAATATTTTAAAGATGATTGAAGTCACAAACAGGATTGAAATGTATGCAGGAGAAAATTTGAAATAAGAAATTGTAACAAGGTTCAATGAAGCAGTAAGTTACGGCCCTTAAGCCAGAGCTATGGCCAGAACTACATGCAATATACCAACAGCCAGGTTATCTCATCCAGAGACTGCAGTTTCGTCCTCACCCTTCGAACTCATTAATCTGGAATAGGGAATAACCAAGCTGGAGGCAGATGTCAGCTTATTGAAGCTGAAAGTGCCAACAAACTGGTAGATAAAATATTCAGCAATTTATCGTATCACATTTTGATTTTTAAACATTAGAATTATCAATCTACCGCCCTCCCCCCTTTTTTCTTATTTTTTAAGGATGAAATAAAGTTGTTTCATAAGAGCCACAGAAAAGGTCAGAATTTACTCATTTCACATCGATTCTTTACATAAACAATCTCTTAATTTATACACCCTTTGTTTTAATGTTCTACTTGACATACATGGTATGATCTACAAGTAATGAGCCTCATTTTATACTGATCCATGCACACCCTGCAGCTCGCTCCGCTTGACAGCGACGGAGGAGAGGGTTGTTGGCTTTACAGCACAATGCAGGTCAGTTGCCTCCCAGCTTTCGGAGTGGCACCATCAACCCTAACAGTGACCCCTATAAGGTGATTCGCTACACAGTGATATGAAAATGTAGTAAGAGCAACGCAAAGAGATTAAATTATGCTTACGGTATTCTTCCCAAACTTTTGCAATGCTTCAACAGGTTCTTGGGACTGAGTGTTTGTCCTATTCGCAAGCAGAAAAATGGCACGAGGCCTTTCGTAAGGACAGGAAGTGGTGACTGACGAACTCCAGTCTGGACGCCCGTTCTGGGCTCGTACTGGCATAAATAAGCAACGAGTGTGTGAATTTTTGAACATGGACTGGTGTTTGAGTCTCTATCAATTACCAAAAGCCCTGGATTTATCAGAAACAACGGTGGAACGCATTGCTAAGCAGAAGTTGCACATGGGGAAAGTCTGCGCGACACTTGTGCCGAGAGTTCTGACTGAGAATTGAATTAACGGAGAGATTGAACTGACAGAGTCAACGCTCCCGTGTTGCCCCAGCCTTTCTACAGTCAGGGCTTGTGGCCTCCTGACTTATTGTTTCCACTATTAAAATCAGCGCTGACAAGGAAACGTTTCGATTCCATCGAGGACATCCAAGCACATGTCAAGGCAGCCCTTGCAGACCCCTCGAAACAGGACGTAAAGGGTGCCTTCGAGTCCTGGAAAAGCCGCCTACAGAAGAACATTGTTGCCAGGAGGTGCCTATTTTTAAGACTATTAGGCAGTTGTACCGATCAGCTCAATAAATCTCTTTTTTTAAACAAAGGCTCATTACTTTTGGATTGCACCATGTATACTGTCTTAAGTGACTACATTAAGCTTTAAATATTCCAAACAAGATAACAACCTCCACTTTTTCAGCAAAACTCATCCACCCATCTCTAAAATAACTATGCTTAAGCATAGCGTACTAAAAGTAGCAGATATTTAGAAGAAGAAAAAAAAGGCTTTTTTCTTTTTCAAGAATTTATATCATCATTTTGACTAAGGTTATCTGGTGCAGACCAGCGTCTTTTCCTCTTCTTTGGGGATTCCTTTGTTTCTGGTTTATTAATAGACTTTTCTGTACTTGAAGTGGTAAGTTTTTCTAAACCAATACTAACTGGCAAACGAAAAGCATGAGATGTCATCTCTTTGGTCTCAGAAGAAATATTTACAGAAGCTTTACTTTTATCAGTCATTGGAGAGCTAACATTTTTAGTTGGCACAGTGAAATTTGACTCCTTTTGTCCATTACTTTTAACACTTTGTGGTTTGTCTGTTAGGGAAATGCATACGTCGCCCACTTTCAGTTTGTGACAGTTGAGTCCATAACGTTGGGAAGAGCGCTCAGGAGAACAAGAGGACCAGCCTTGCTTGTATACAAAGAAAGGATGCTCTAAGGGTGCTTCAACAGTTATCTGTTTGAACAACAAAAATTCAGTTTAATAACAGAAATTTTAAATACCAAAATGCATAAAAACTGAATATTTAGTCAATAAACTATGTAAGGCAATTCAAGAACAAGATTACTTGCAAATGATACTTTTGGCAACAAGTTTTAAACTTCCTTCATCATAAAAAAAAGGCAAATAAATAAAAATTCATACAAAAGGAGATGAATACAGCTTTAAAATGAATGATTACAATATTGAATTTTTTTAACCACTACACTTGGGTTGGAAATTTAAAAATTTCTTTTCAGAGCTGGGTGTTTAAAAAAATATTTCTTTTTTTAATTTAAAGAAAATACATTTTTTTTTTCAACCAGCATCATAATACTCTCACCCCATAGATCTGAATAGCCCTGTAAATTTAGGCCAAAAATAGGGTCGATGCACCACAAATTTATAATTAGCTGATTTTTTTCAGGATAAATTCCTGAGCATGTGTAGAACAAATCCTGAAAAGTCCCCTAAGTTCCCATGTGAGCTTTTGTCCAAAATGGTGGATCAAAGAAGCCCACCTGGTACATTTTGCTTTCCTTACATCTAAGTCAAAAATGAAGATTTTTCAGTTCTGAAAAAACCTGTTGGTTCTAGAAGTAATATTGTTTCAATATATAACCTAAAATAACCATTAAAAAATTTCAAACAATTGTTTTGACATCAAAAACTGAAATTTCTGTGTTCTACGTAATATGCTGCAGAACACATAAGCTACTAAAATATAAAAAATTTTGTATAGTATTTTTTTGCAAATATTTTCACTCGTATCTTAGCCATTAGTTTTCATCCTTCGATTTTGAAAATTGCTGCATACTCTGAATTGATACTTGTGTTTTACTGTCATTTCCCCATTAAAAAGCTATAAACATAAATTATCTGCAAATTGTGTTTTTTGCCGGAAATGCACAATTTTCCTTTGAAAAATTCATTGCTGATCTGCTTAGCTCCTTAAAACAACCATAAATAGTAAAATGATTCCAAATTCCTTTTTTGGTACAAAGTGAGAATTTTTTTTAAAAAAACTCACAGTAATGATAAAAATTTGCGAAAAATGGTTCAAAACTTTTTTCTCTTGACAGTAAATAAAAGTAAGGTTTCAAAGAAATTCTGAAGGAAGTTTGTGGTGGGCCTGCGTCCTGGAGATCCCATACCACCTACAGCCGTTAAATTTTGTACAAACTTACTTCGAGCACAGGTGGTTTGCACTTGGGGTTTTTTTTAAATTCAAATTAGTTTTTTTGTAATTAACTTTTTAAGCTCAAATTTTGCATAAATTGTCTATTACTGCCTATTAAAGGGGTTAAAAATTTCTTGCATATATTAATATTATATATTGTTGGAAAGGGTAGAATTTTCCGCATTCTACGCAATTTGTTTCAATGCTCTAACTTAAATACAACGGGAGTTATTTGCGTTTTTCACTCAAACTTTCTTAGGATTAGCTAAAATTTAGGCACAACTTTCTTCATTGAATCTGTCAGTAAAAAGCAAACAAATTGTCCCACAGTTTTCTTTTTGACACCACTGGAAAGAGGAGCTTTTTTTACTCCAGATCTAATTCAACCTATGGTCGAAAAACAAAGGTTCTATCCCCAAAGGAAAAAAAAATTACAAGCCATTAAAAATCAAGTTCGAATAATCTCATCTCCATTAAAATTATTGATGTTTTATTTGGCGTTTCCATAATTACGTCTTTTCGATTCACTTGTTTCTTCTTTTTTACTCACAAACTTGAGGGTTTCGATTTGAACGGAAAATCTTAGGCTCAACTCAATTCAAGCCCTGAGCTAAAGAGAAAAATATGTTACTAGAGACCACGAATATGAAACCGACTTTTCAAACGTACAAAACTGCAGTTTTGCAATGCTCAGGAACCTATAAGCACCTATGGCTCTGCATGTTGGTACAAGTTATTTTGAAAACCGAGGAAGGGGTGCTTTGTTCCAAAGTGAGCTCATAATGTGTTTGTAATCTGTTTCTTTTTAATTGATTATTTAAATCTTTGCGAATCAAATAAGATTGCGAAGCAATCTTCGGGGGTTGGTGAGCGCTAGCGAGCAGAGCCCTCTAGTTTATGAAGAAAAAGGTCGTTACCTCAAAATCGTATTTTTTTGTGCATTTAAGGTAGCAAACAGTTACTCAAGAATATATTTTTTAAAGAATATTTCCACATAATTATGTGACAATGGAAAAAAATGTCCGTGAAAAATTACTGCTCTCAACTTTAGGAAGTTCTTTTGGGGAATTGGAAGTTAAACTTCGAAAAAAAAAAAGGGTTATTATTAAGAAATAAGTGTTCTGCTCAGTTCAGTCTTCCACAGCTAGGATTGCAGATGTTCTCAAATAATTAATCATCATAATTTAATAAGTATTCTTTTGAATTTAATGAGGTTTTAGGTCTAAAAATAAAGAACTTATGCACATTTTGAAGAGAAAAGGGGAATTTTGTCCATTACTCATCCTTTCCTCATCCTATCTGTTACTGGGTAATATCAGAATTGTTGGTATCTGTTAGGTGTCTGTTACT
Source organism: Uloborus diversus (assembly GCF_026930045.1). Lineage (NCBI taxonomy): Eukaryota > Metazoa > Arthropoda > Arachnida > Araneae > Uloboridae > Uloborus > Uloborus diversus. Next base: position 214,554,478 of record NC_072731.1, on the reverse strand, counting down.
GAGGGTTGAACTTATTTTCGAAATTGCGCAAATAAAAATAGAATTAATTCAGAGGATCCAGAAGCAGCCAAATGTTATATGAGATGTAGTTGCATGGGAGAAAAATACTTTTAAAAGGCTCAGAAAGTTCAGTTAACCTGAGAGCGATGTCATAAGCATGTCTGTTACTGGTGCCATTACCCTATTTTGTTCTCTCAAAAATGACTAAAAATCACGGCTGATTTTAAGTAGCTTACGCAGGTAACAGATTTATTGTCTGATTTCAGTAAGCTTTAAGTGCCTTATTTTTCAAACAAAAGAAAAGCTGCAAAATTTTTGTTTTCTGATATAAATGTTCGTAATAAAATATATTAAAAGTTGGAATAGAAAAAAAAACATAATACCTCATTAATAGTTTTAAGAAAACTTTTCAAATGAAACTAATAAGTACATAAAGAAGTAATTATAAAGAAAAAAGTAAGCTTTGAACATCAGATTTTTTTTTTTTCTGGTATACACAAACAAATATTTATCATTTTAAATAGAACTTTGTCCAATGCAAACAACATATGAATAGCACAGAATAGACTATATTCAGATATTAAAATGCTTACTGGAATATTGTCTTGCCCTACATGAAATCCTAACTTTGCAGAACCAGTGGATGGAGTTTTTTCAATGTTCACAACAGTACTAGAATCTATCCTCAAGGTGGGGCTTAACAATCCACATTCGATAAAGTCTTCCGTTGTCATATTTTCCACTTCCTTAAATTGATTATTTGCTAGTTGAATAATGGCACCTTTCATGAATGACTGTGGGTATTTTAGTTGTGCAGTTGCACCAGGGGAAATTGGAGCAGCTGGTGAAGGAGAACCAGATGAAAGAGAAGAACGGTGATTAAGAAATGTTCCACAAGGACTTGCGCTTACAGATGGAATTCTTGTAGATACTTCTGTTATCGACGATGCAGAGCTTGAAAAAGATCGATAACCTGAAGACGGTATTGATCTAGCTTGCTTCGGAGAGGGCTCACGGTGAGTTCGAATTGGTGGAGCAGAAAGTGGTGCATCTGCTACAATTGACTGAGGTGGATCAACAATATTAATACTTGGTGGCCGTAAAATTCGATGCTTCAGGCTACCTTCTTTACCAGTCGGTAACCTATAGCTTGTGTTAGAAGAGGGTGTAGTTTGCTGGTTAACATATTCTTTAGAGACAGCAAAATCTGAAGCATGGGAGACATTTCCCCCAGTTTCAATTACTGGGCTACAACTGGAAGATCCCATCACAGAATCTATCGAAGTATAGGATTTTCTTCGAGATGGATCCTCCTGCAACAGTGGTACGGTAGGAGATAGTTGTATTCGTACATGACAAGGTTCTCTTTCGAGTGACTGCTGGGTAATCATTACCTCAGGAGAACGACTAATAAGAATACTCCTCCCTTGCTGAAACAACCTATTATGTGGTGATGGTACGGTCAAGTTCGTTGGACTTGCAGTTGAATGAGGGGACTGCAAATATCCAGGAGAACATGGAAGCTGAGTTGTTGAGCCAACACTGTGAACAATAGGAAGATTTGAATAGTTGTCAACCTAAAAGAAAATTATAACATTAAATTAATGTTATAATTAGTAGCCAGAGATTAATAAAAATATTTGGTAAAAACTTATGTACTAAGAACAATGAAAAGAACCGAATTTGCAGATTTAAAAAACTTTCTATTCACATCAGAACAATTACCAGGGGCGTGCACAAGGGGGGAGAAGGGACACCTGTTGACCCAGGCCTGAAGGCGGCCAATATTTTTGAAATTAGGGGTGAAATATATGTAGGGACGTAAGGGCAAACAATATGGATGTGGGCCCATAAAAATCATATGTTGACAGGTCCTAAAATTTTTATGCATGCCCCCAGACTATTGCAAAAGAACAAATCAATATCATATTTTACACAAATGAGGAATTATAAATTTAAATTAACAATATTTTTTAAATAACTAACCCTGCATTAACAATTAACATTAACAATATTAAATTCATAAGTAGTTTTGGCTATACTAACTGCATATGATTTTGAAACTCTTTTGCAATATATTGCAAATTTATAACATTCTAATATTGAACATAAAGTAATGATTTCAAAATTATAGTTTTGAAACGAAATTTACAACATACAATACAACTCGGAGTTAGAAATAAGCACTTGTAATGTGAGTTTCAAAACCAAATATTTTATTCTGACACTCTTGGTGTCAACTTTGATACCAGAAATTTTGGATTATATTTAACTTTTTCTTTGCCAACTTATCACAATTGTGACACAGTGTAGGTGAAAGAAAAGCATAGCGTAAACGCTTAAGTTTTTCTTAATTCAAAATGAATGTTTGTACAACTTCTATTTAGCTGATTTATAATTTCATGTAAGTTTGATTTCTTAAACATGGAACCTAGAATTTTAGTTTTGACTCATAGAAAACTTATCGGCATCATCCATCTCGATGCCTAGATTTAAATTTTAGCATACAAATACAAATTTGATGACCAGCATTAAGCTCTGGGCCCAGCTAGGCTGGTTCTAGTTAGCTATACTCATACTACTACTTTTCTAACATTTCTTTCTCACTATTCATCACCACAGTAATTGAGCTTTTTATAAGTTTAAGTTCTTCTTTGGCTAGTTTCTTAAATCACTGCAAGGGGGTACACAATCAAGCTCTAGAACTGTGAATACCAATAAAAGTTTAAAATAATTTAGCTGTAAATTAAAAGTAACATATTTTGTTTACCTGAAGATAAGTTCTTGTTGGCTCATTATTGATTGGAACATTTGTAGCAACCGACTGAGTAGCAGGGGCTGAATATGAAGATGGTGATGAATATGTGGCTTGAAAAAAACTTGGATAGACTGAATTTCGAGGGGCTTGAGTGTAATACAATGCTGTAGTAGTACCAGCAACTGGAATGGATGAATGTTGAACATGGCGTGTACGCTCAATCTGAAAAGGTGGGGTAAACATCTTCACATTATTCGAATTTGCAGGTCTAGCAATAACAACCTGAGGGGAAAAGAGTGATCCCGCATTTGGAAGCAATATCTGAGATGTATTTTCAGCAACACTATGCAGCGTTGGAGCACTGGAAATTGCTGCCTGGCTTTGTTCCGGAGATGACACATGTCTGTTCAGCGTTCCTTTCGATGCTGCAGAAGCTACTTCTGAGAGCCAGCTCAAATGCTCTGCCCGTGGATTAGTACTACCAGTCATGTTAAGCTTTTCAGCACCATTCATCGGCAACCCCGATAAAATGCCAGGAAAGTGCATTGGAGGAAGTACATCTTTGTAGTCAGTGACGCCCAAATCATTTTCACTCCAATCATTTTTATTCCTCTCATTTATGAAAGAATGTTGTTTAGAAGAAAGGTTCCGTTCACTCGGACAAAACGTGATGGCCGATTCTGAGACACCGAGGCTTGATTTGTCACGTTCACCAACATTTTGCGTAGAGTTATGTTTCTTCCCTGCAGTTGACCAAGGTTTAAATACACTATAGGAGGAATTTAGCAAACCATTGCCAAAAACAGAAAAGTCATTCTTTTTCTTCGCAATTGCATCAAAAGATGGTAAGGCCAAGGATAGCATAGGTTTTCCACAAGACGCATCTGCAAAAGAAAAAAAGAAATATAGTTTTGCTTTCAGTATTGTTTGAAATATAAACTAAACTCAGAGACTGAACAGTCCATGGAAGCCAAGGTCTACTGTTCTTATCTCAGTTTTTGAAACCAAGGGCTCTGGGGTGCAAGGCAGATGTTCCAATAGCTAAATGGGAACCTCAGTGTTTCGTTCCAAGCATATGCTTAGTACTCATTTTATTGGCACACTGAAGGGATAAAAGGCTGAGTTGGCCAAAGCCCAAACCAGATCGTGGAAGCGCAAAATGCTACCACTTAAGTCCCTGGGCTTTTTCCTTAAAATGTACAAACATAAAAGGGAGAAAAACAGTAAAAAGATCTGGGCCTAACTAGGTTGGCCCTTTTCAGTTCATCCTTAATGCACATCAAGAACCATCTAATTGCTTCTGGCAAAGTAATCCAAATGCATAGAACTCTATCATTTTATTGAAATGGTAAGCTTTCCTAATTTCAAGGTTGACTAACTTAAGAAAGTAAACCTTGTCTCTCCCTTCTGAAAAAAAAAATTCTTGTAATGGACTCAATGGTGAAACATCCTAACCCACATTTTAAATTACTCAATATGAATTAATTAAAAGCTGTACAATGCATTTAATAAAATGCATAAATATGAAACTTTTAAACAGCTTTTACTAAAACATTCACACAAAAATTATAAATTTGTCAAGGTATATAAATCACTTGGCTGAACAATTTAAAAATTCATACAAATGAATTTTTAATTTTGAACAATGATTGCCAAAGGTACTATTATTACTATTATAGTTCATTTATTCATCAAAGTTTGAGGAACTGCAAGTAATTTTGAACTTGAAGAATAACAAAATAGTTTATAGACTTAAAATATAAATTTTTATATCAGTTTTTTTGTTTCTTTTTGTTTGAGGAGGGGGGAGGGTGCGATTTCTTAATACATAGTTTGTCAAACCTAAGATATGAAGTGTAACGCTGAAAGTTCCTAGAAACAGAGCAGAAATTTACAACAGTAAAAATGAGCTAAATGCGGAAAATAACTGGAAAAAATAGAAAAAAACAAAATATAATAAAACAATAAAGGATTAACACTATTTGTCAATCTTTCATGTAGCAATTGTGAGAGTGAAAAGAATTTTAAGAATTTTACAGAAAATGAAGAAAAACTTGTTGCTCTTAGAACTTTGCGGGGTTAGAAAGTTGCTAATTAAGCACTAAACGGAAAACAATACAAAGCTGACAAATCTTTTTTATGGTAATTATGCTACAATTGTTAAAATATTTTACATTCGAGGAAGTACTAACATCAAGAAACAGGACTTCAAGTTTAGTCATCAGTGCAGCATTGCAAGTAACAAAGAAAACAGAATGCTTCGGTTTATCAATAGATCTGTTTCAAACAAATCAAAGAAGGTTCTTCTGCTTTCATATAGGAGTTTAGTAAGACCCCATTTGGAGTATGCTGTGCAGTTTTGGTAGCCTTATCTGAGGAAAGATAATTGGTGTACTGGAAAGGGTTCAAAGAAGGGTAACTAGACTAGTAAAGGGACTTTCAGATTTAGATTATGATACCAGGCTTAATATCTATAGCCTGGAACAAAGGAGGGTCAGAGGGACATGATTCAGTTGTTTAAATTTATCAAAATAAATGATGTTAATGGATTAAATTTTTGCATGGAAAGCAGGACAAGGGGTCAATGTTTTAAGCTGTTCAAATCTCAGGCTAACCTGGAAATAAGGAAAAACTACTACTTTAGTAAGGTTGTGGGCACTTGGAACAGCTCACCGGAAGAGGTATCTAGTAATGAGCAAGGCTGCAGATAGCTTTAAGAGGGCCATTGATCTTCATTGGGGACTAATAAATTGACTAGGACCAGCCTAGCTGGGCCTAGAGCCTGTTGCTGGTCGTCACATTTGTATATGAAACATTGAAAAATGTTAGGATTACATTATCACTGCTTCAATGATTTCAAGAGATTGCTCTTCGGGTGGCACAAACGGCCCAATGAATTAATCTCACTTGATAACCCCAACCCACTTTTATAATTTCTCTTTAACAAATCTAACTTATTACCCCGCCGCCGAAAACGCCGTACTCCGGGCTGAAGTTTCAAGTTTCAGAAAACAAATTTATCACATGAGATGAATGGTAGGTACCGCCATCTATTGCGTTTTATAATTACTATAATGATTTTTTACAGAGTGCTAGATTGTTTTTTAAGTTTTTACTTTCAAAAAAAAAAAAAAAAGGAAAGAAAGGCGGGGTGATAATAACCGTTTAGAACAGAGTTCTCAACCTTTTCAGACACGCGGACCGATAAAAATGTGAAAAAAATTTCGTGCACCGGTTATTTATTTTTTTTATAAACAAACGAGAAAAAAACACCCTCATCGTTAGATATTTAATATAATTTACATCCAATAACATTTAAACACAAAACAAAGTAATTATCATAATAATTACTATATATTTAAAAAGAACTTTTTGAAGTCACGAAAAAATATAGATAAAAAAACACAAAATTAACGTAAAATATAAAGAAAAAATATGCCATTATCTTTATTTTATTTATTTTCAATTGAACAAAGAAAAGTTTCAACAAGATCAGGTAAAAATCTCCAAGGACTGATCAAATTTTTCGGCGGCCAGTGACGGTCCGTCGAACAACCTTTTTTTTGAGTCATACTGCTTTCTAGGCGCGGATTTCGATTTTCCGGTAAATATAATGTTAGTTTATTTTGATGACTATTTTTTCATTTTTAACCTGCGTCGCAGACTGATGAAAAAAGTTCTGCTGGAGCTGAGGACACGTTTGAAGGCACTAAAACGATGTAACAAGATTAGCGTAGCTCAAGATGCAAAGTAAGTTTTCTGCTGACAAAGATTCAAGAGCCTTGTGTTTCACTGCTAACAAGTGAACAAAGGTTCAAAAAAAAAAAAAAAAAAAAAAGGAGCCCGGAGGGCGGGGGAGGTACTCTAGAATTTGCAGAAGCCGGAGGGTGCAACATCGATTTTGTGAGATGGGCACAATGGCCGTAGTCCCGTAGTTAAACATTCATGTAAAGTCAAGGTGACTTACATGACAGGGCTCTCCCAAAACAGACGTGGCTCCAAGGGAGGGGCAGGGGGGGCAATTGCCCCCCTGTCGGAAACGTCTTGCCCCCCCGTCGGGGAAAATTTAGTATTTCGTCGGGGAATCTGTTTGCTTTGGCGTTTATCGTAAATGATAAAAATTTTCTCATATATGAACTCGAAAAAAAAATTAGTAGAAAAAAGTAGAAGTATCTTATATATATATATATATATATATATATATATATATAAAGGAAACAAAAATTAAATCCCCTTTGAGGCAAGGTTAGCCCGAGTCCGTATAACGTCGTCCAGATGGTGACAAAATATAGCTATTGCTTCGGGGGAAATGGTGTGTTTTGATCCTTGACATTTCTGTTTGTCGATGCAGGGGATGCAGGGTGTCGATGAGCAGGACTAGAGAATACAAGGGCTAGCTCGTTCCTTTGATCTTTTCATCCGCCGCGAAGTGGACAGCGAGAAGAGAAAACTCGTTTTTGACGTCATCGGGTACACTCCGCGGGACAATATCCACAGCGTATGCCCTAAGAACTGTGGTATGCCTTAGTTAAAATACAATTAAAGAATTTTTACTCTGTACAAGGATTGTTGAAGAGGCAGTTGAAGGGGCTGAGGCCGCTCCCAGACAAGGCTAAAAATCATTTATTATGAATGAGGATATGAATATTGTCTTCAAGGTTTGATTTCAATTTTCAAATGTCTCATAACATTTGACTACGGTTTCTTCAGCTCCTGCTCTTGCTCCTGCGCTAAATCTGTTGGCAGGTTATTTTCCCTTCACGTTATGCTAAAGTAAAGGTCACATTTTATAGAATCGAAAATATTTGTGGGTAATTATATTTGAAAGTATTGAAAATGCCTTCACGTGCTGATTTCCTAGTTGCTGAAAAAGTTCTGGAAACTTAAGCTTCCCCTCAAGATTTTCAAAGAGCTCAAAACACACCCAAAAATTTAGGAATACAACCTTTTTTTCTGTTTGGAAATGCTTTTTATTTATTTATTTATTTATTTTTATTGAATACTAACTTTGAAGCTGCTTCAATAAATAATTGGGGGAAGAATTTTAAAAAGTTAAGATAAAGAACAAGACAAATTTTATAAAATGTGGTGTACGAAGTTATTTTTTAATGTAGGATTTGATTCAACCCTGTCACAATGCAAATTTATGTTATTTAATTAGTTTAGTAACGGCACTGTGAGACCGTAATAAATTTCCTTCAACCGTAAAATTACAATGCATTTAGATGTAATGCAAGAAATTTCTTTGTAAATATTATTCAATAGATTTAACTCTACAATTTCTTGAACACTGTATCCCCATGCTTAAAATATATAATAATTCGCATTGATGCGACAATGACTTAAAGATGGGAGAAGAGAGATTGAAAATGAGTACTATATCGTGATTATCTCAATCGTGTATCTATTTTTGTAAAGAAGCTTTTTTTTGTGATTATTTAAAGCTTTCAAATCAGATACATTAGTGTTTTTATGATTGTACAAAAGCTAGGCCATTTAATTGGTCTTCTGTATTGAAAGATCAATTGCCTGACCCATATAAAAAGGCTATTGAACTTTTTTCTTGAGTAAGAACATTTGGAAGAATCCGATATTTGAATGAAAAACTTTCTGAGGACAAAAGTTAAGCCGGCAGAAATATTTTTTTTAATGGATTTTATCACAGAAGAAAACTTTGTAGAATATTGGGAAAGATTTCATTTATTACTGTAACGTAATGTTTTGGAGAATTCAGACATGAAGAAATTTTTCAGTCTACAAATAAGTTAGCTTTATAAATTTGGTGATAATCATTGAAACTTTAAATTTGGTTTACGTTGCTAAATTTCAATATGTTATTTTTAAATTGAAGTGATTGAAATGCTGATTAACGATTTCAGTAAACACCTATTAATCTGGACTTCGCTTTATCCGGACAACCATTTGAATGTACATACGGTATAAAAAAAGAACGCGTTAGCGCAATAGTGTATTTTTGTAAGGCTGTAACTTTATTTTTTTAACTTTTTCTAATGCAGTTTGATATTTCATTCTCTTTAATTCAAAATACAATTTTTACTGTGTTCAAGTATTTTACTTATGTACATTGGTTCAATTTATAGATCACTTTGCTTAATTCGTTTTAAACAATCTAGATGACCTGGATCCTCAATTAGTCCAGGTTAATGAGGTTCTACTTCAGTTTTCAAATACAACGTTTGTTAAGATTCTTGGTCAGAGTTATAGTTACTTCGTGAAAAAAAACTTCCTCTAAAAATATCGGCAGTATTTAGATTCAAATGGGTTATCGCGAAATTCCAATATGTTTTAGTTATTCCTTATATCCATCTTATCTCTTTCATTTTCTTTGAGACAAGGTTGAAATAACAATATTATTATTATTTTTTAAAGTCGAAACTGACAAAATTATGTACACACATGAGGAAACTTGACAAGCACAGTAAATTATTTTCATTCCTTTATAAGTTCAATTTTATTGCGCAGAATTTCCGCTTTCTACCCCTTTATAAAACATGCATATTGGATAAAGAATATCGAAAACTACACAATAGGAACTTAAAATTTGTATTGTAGATTTCTATTATGTTTATTGTCTTTGGTATCGCTTATTAACTTGTCGATAAGATTCAAAACATTTACCCTTGTATTTCATTTTTTTTGAAGCTTAACCCTCAAGAAACTTTTAAACATAAAAACGGGGAAAGAGAGTGAAGAATTACGCACGCAAGCACTATACAAATGTTCCAGATCGAGTCTACCCAGTGACGTCACTGGCACTTTCCCCCTCGTTCCTACTTTCGCGGCGCTAAGAGCCAGCCCTTCTAACTTCTATAGTCCTGGTCGATGAGCTGGTTTTGACCTCAGGGTGTCCACTTAGACTAAAAGAGTACCCTCCCCGTCCCTGCAGAATGTAGTGGTGATTACCGGTCAGACCTAAGGCGTCGTCATCGGGTTACGAGATAAATACGTACCGAATGACAATAGCCGAGACGAGAGGAGAGGGGGGGGGGGGGTGTCATGGGAGAAAAAACATGCTTCGGAGATTTTTGCTTTTCTATTACATTCGCTAAACAGCTCTTCATCAGCATGTCAAGTGTGCAGACGCAGACGCACTCATTGGTGCGTTTTAAAGTACTTTATTTTCACTCAGAAGTTACAAGTAAGTTATTACTATAGTTATTTACAACTTTTCTGATTATTGTTGGAGTATTCTGCAACAAAACATATCGATGAGTAAACTATCCTTTTACCTCATACAAGGAAGTGTACTAAAGTAGATTTAATGTTTTAATTTTTTAGTGTAATGATGTCTTGTCGGCAAATGCTAAATGCAGGAAAAAAATTCTTTGGACTAATATAATAAAAGCAAATAGATGTTTAACATTTTAAATACATTTTTCTCAAAAACTTATATTGATCTTTTTTGTAGACTGCATAATAGTTTTGTTGGGAATGAAGAAGAAATGAGAATGATTTACTAAACATTGGGCTTGGCGAATCAACACACCAAACAATCATTGGATTATTAAACGTCGGGTTGGTGGCATCGGGCGTCGGGTTGGTAACATCGGGTTTGGGTTCTTTTTGAGAAAAATGTCTGGGGGAGGGGGAGGGGCGAACCTTTTGGAAAAGGCAAAATTAAAGAAATAAATAAATCATGTGTTAAAAGCAATTGAAAACATACATTTTGCTTCCAAATTTATTTTCTTCAGATGTTATCATGTAGTCGAAACTCATGTTTCTAACTTTAAAGTAAAAGCTGCGCTTAGCCCAGACCGCTGTTATCATTTGATCGGACCAAGTCCAATTCAAAAGTCAACATTGCTCCTTCGAGATCGATCAAACCATCTTACAGACTGATACCAGACTCAATCTTGTTTAATTTTTTTTTTTTCAAGCTATATTCTATTTTTTTTATTACGCTTTTTTTTTTCCAAGTACTAAAATAGTGTAAAAAAGCAGTGCTGCGCAATCAGAGTCGGACAGATTTTGGAGACAAAGAGTCTGAGTCGGCATTTGTAGGTTAAAAATTCCAAGAGTCGGAGTCATTTTCCCTCAATGCCTGTAACACTGCCAGTGATCGCGGGGTCGGAGTGAGAGTTGGAGTCGAACTGATTTTAAGGTAAAGGAGTCGGAGTTGAATTGTTTGTCGGTGAGTTGAAGGGGTGATTAAAAACTAATTGTATCGAAAGCCAATATGAGCAAGAAGCAATGAGTTGTCTTTTCGTTTCCCGCGCTGTATCTCTCTGTCGACTGCTGTCATTGGTTTTTCGAATCGAAAACAATTTTTACTGTGTATTATCTTAATTTTTGAAAGAGTTTATAACTTAAAAAAAGTTTTGTTTGCCTATTTCTGTCCTGATATTTTTGTAGTTCCAACTACATCTTATAAGGCTTCAAAATGTAGAATTTTATATCTATTTTTCAATATTTCCTCCGGGGAAGAAATCCCCGGGCCCCCTACAATTGGGAATATTTTGTACTCCACTTAAAGGGGAGTCATGTGTCAATTTCTTGATAACATTTCCCCTCTTAAGGTCAATCTAACACAGGACATCAGGAAAAACACATTAAAACACGATCAACAAAAATTAAAGTATTGCTGTATGTATCAGATGAAAGAGACAGACATAGTAAAGGAGAGAAAAAAAATTAAAAAAAAAAGCCTCTCTCTCTCTTACACCACCGAGAGAAACGTTGTTAAAACTACAAAAGGGGTCCCATACCTAAAATAGCTTAGGTATGGGACTAACCGATGGTACCGTTAAATCCAGCCCTGAGTTTGAGTCGGCTATTTTCCCTCCGACTCCGTAGATCTGCAAAAATGGTCCATGTAGATAAGTTTTGAGGTAAGACGTTGAATTTGCATCCCCCCCCCCTTAGTCTGGAAAGTGAATTAAAACTTGAAATTTGAAAGTATGACAGATTTCAACTGGCATGTTCAATAAAAAGTTTGAAACTAATGGTTATGCATTTTCGAATTATGAATGCTTCAAAAAATTTGAAAAATAAAAAAGTTAGGTATATAGTTAATTTAAAAAAAAGAAAAACCTTACACAAGAGAAACTTGTGCAATTAATGTTAATTACTTTGATACTTAATAGGTTTGTTTATGGCGTAATATCGTCGGCACTATGCTGAACTACCGAATGTGAAAATTGGCTCTTTTCAGGAGAGCCGAAACAATATTTTTGTCCACCAGACGCTTTAGTTATTTTCAATGTTTTGATTTTTATAAATAACAGTAAATAAGTGTAAATCTTATTGTTTGAAGTACAGTAAACCCTCGATTATCCACGAGCGGATTATCCGCGAAAGTCTCAGAAAAAGAAAAAAAAAATAGTTAACTTAATCCTTGTGGAGAAAATTTTTGTTCTTCAAAAACACGGATCTGAAATCAATTCGTCCCAGATTTTTTTTTCCCTTTCCCATGACAAGTGCTCCTTCTCAAAAAACATGAAAGTCGTTATGCATTTTCATCAACTTCTCTTTGACACGTGCCTCAAGGGAAAGCGTTCAGCTGATTTCGGTAAAACACATGTGTTTACTGAAGACCCCTAGTTTATCCCCGAAGGAGCGTATGACATTATCCTTATCATCTGTTCCGATTGAGAAAGGCTAGGAAAACGCCTGCAGGTCTTCTGGGAATTCTCTGATGGGGGTGGTCTTTTTTGTTGTGGTCACTGTTTTCACTTCTGGGCTGTTGAATGTTTTAGGTTGACGGAAAGTTTCTACTCATGATTTAAATTTTAATTTATTCTAGTTCTGTAGAGCTTGAAATACAAATATTTTTTAATGCCGCATCTCTTTTAAACGTTTCACGTTTTATTTACAATACAATCATTCTCAAGCAAAAGATAATTTCTGTCTTCTTTACCTCTGGTTTTAAACCTTTTTCGCATTATCCGCGACTTTCGTTATCCGCGGTATCTGGGCCACTAATTCCGCGGATAATGGGGAGTGTACAGTAGTAATAGCCCTTTTTGAATACTACGGCAAACCATTGAATTTGAAAAACGAGATTCGCGATTTTTCACCTTCGTTTGTACCGAGTGCAGATCATATTATCAAGTTTCGTTTTTTTTTTTTTTTTGGATTACACAAAACACGCACACACACACATTACTTTCGTTTAGTACATTCAAAAACTTAGAACCAACGGTGAGCAGTTGAAGTCGGACTGATTTTGAGGCAAAGAAGTCGGAGTCAGGAGTCGAAGGTTTAAAAATTCAACAGTCGGAGTCGATCATTTTCCCTTAAAATCTGCAACTCTGCCAGTTTGGGTGGAATCAGAGTCGAAGGCTCTAAAATTCCCTGCGGAGTCGGTCATTTTTCTTCCGACTCCGCAGTCCTGCTTAGAACTGCTGGTGTGACTATTCATTTCAATAATTCTCGCTCACTACATTTTAACTTTTATTTTCTATTTCAAACACGCTTCGGCGGCCCACACATTTTCCTCCAAATAGCTGTGATTTGTACGATGATATTTTTAAAAATCTAGGAATGAAATATGTTTGCGGCCCCTATGAAACTATCATGATTATTCATCTGATTACCCCGGTTGCCCGCCGGCTCCATCCACCACCAGCTAGGCCTAATCGATGTAGAACTTTTATTACCATACAAATTAATTAAAAATCGTAAAAATTTGCACCTTTTCTAATTTTTTTAGCGCAAAATTTTTACCCGTTTCCAATTTCTATTTGTTATCAAATAAAATACTTGTAATGAGTTTTAGCAAACTAGGCTCTTCAAAAGATTTTCAATTTTTTCTCTTGATTCTGCGCTAGCAAAACTTAGTAGTTGTAATCGTTTTCCCTTTTCCATGCTTTCCCAAGTTATCCCGGAAAAATAATATAATGAAAGAAAATATAAATAAATTTAATTTTATACCTGTTCTGATTCGCGAGGTTCATCTAAATATAAAGCTAGGCATCGGACTCAAGTTTCTTCTGAATTTTTTAACTTAATATTAGTTACTCTTCTTTTGTTTACTTAAGATGTGAGTTTCTCTGCTCCCCAATAAATATTTTGAGCTAGTGGATGAGCACCGCTATAACCTTGAGCCCTGGAGTTTCCCTCCGTAAAATTTGTGTGTTTATAAGGTTTGATTACGGAAGGCGGGGGGGGGGGGGGGGGGGGGAGAGGAACCGTCAGTATCTTAATCGATCACTAACCCCATCACCCTAACGTTACCAAACATGTCCTACGATTGCGTTTTCGATGCATCAATTTTAAAACTTTTTCGGGGGTGCACCTCGACTCTCACTCCCTATAAAATACCATTACAGATCGACGAAAATTTCGTTTATTGGACTTCAATTTCTTAAAATTTTTTGGGGGTGAGCACCCAAACCCTTCTCTCCATGAAATTACCGAAGATCATCTAAAATTGCGTTTTCAGAGCTACAATTTCGAAAATTTCCCGGGGGAGAACCCTCGAACCCCCCTCATTTCTACACGCACAACTAAATTCCTGTTGTTAAGTTTCTTTCTCTGCATAAAACTCTGTTGAACACACATTTATAATGATTTTACATCATATTCAGATTTTTCGTCAAATTCTAATTCTCAGACAGTTTTAGTTTATTGATCTCGCGATGACCCTGCTCACAAAAGCCTAGTTTCATGTTTTTCATTTTAAATTTAATTTTTTTCCCTACATATTTCATTTTATCTATTTTAAAATTTTTATTTTTTGCTTTTAATTTTTATAGGGAATTCGTGTTCTTAGACACAAAGAATGATTAAATTCTTTGTCATTTGAATTAGAGGGGGCAGAGCCTGATTACCGCTGGGGCATGTGGGGCACAGGCCCCTCCTCTTAGATTTCAGGGGGGCCTAAAATCCCCTTAATTTATCATGTTAATTAAAAATAAATAATGATTTCACTCAGAATCTAGAGTACAATGATATCATTGATAGTTTTGCAAACGCCAAAACAAGGAAAAAATCTATTTGTTTATAAAAATTTGCCTTAAAAGTGTGATCTCTTTGCAAATCAGAAAACCACTCCAAATTTAGTCTGTACTTACTATTAAAAGTTATATGATAGATCATTTTGGTATTTACGGTTTACTGCAACGGGCAAAGTTTAACCACATTTACATATTTATCGTAAACTACTAAATCTCTTCTACTTTTTAAATGTATATATTACAGTGATATGAGGTACCACCAAATTTAGTACGGTTGTGTAAAAACGCAAGTATCGAAATATTTCATTGCTTCAACATATAAAAAAAAAGCTGGAATGGGGGGAGGGAGGGGCGGCACAAAATGAATTTCCTGAAATAGAAATGTGCCCCATGTCTAGTGTCAGGATGATCAGGCTCTGGGGGGGGGGGAATCTTGCAAACTAAAATTTGTCTATGCCCCCCTGTCGGGCAAGTTTGCCACCCTGTCGGGGACTTCCTAGCGCCACCACTGTCCCAAAAACATTCTATGGGGTAGAATTTAATCCTTATTCATGGCCCAGAGCATTGCAGTGTTATAAAAGGACCCCCCCCCCCATATTGTCTCAATAGACTTAAAAAATTTCGACCCTTACTTTTTTCATCTAGAGTCACTGATGCTCAATTACGGGCCCGATTGACGTGCAGTATTCGTAACTCCAACTATTTATAGGGGGCACTGCAGCCACAGTCTAACGTCGGATGAAAAAGGTAAAACAAACGCACGCGGTAGGGTAAAAAATGCTAATAAGCCTAGTAATTTTTGTTTGTATGCATATTTTTTTTTTTTTTTTTTGCTTTATTCTTTTAAATTATTTTTTAAAGTCTTGTGGATATTCTGGCCCACGTAGAAAGAAATGAGAATTCAAGAAGCATTACTAAACGTCAGAAATTAATGCAAATTACGTAGTTCGTAGTTCTAAGCAGCTATTTCCACGAAGTTGAATTCAATATTGATAAATTCTTGATGGAACTACATTTTCATTGTGATCATAAGACTGAAAAGAACAACATTTAATTCTAGATGAATTAATTACATGACAATACGATTAATTGATTATCAAAAGAGGAAGATGATACTTCTTTGCCTTGCTTGGCTAGCGCTAATTGTTTTGGAATTTGTAGCTGAGTTAGTTTTCTCAAATTGCCGAATCAGTTAATTTAAAATGTTTCTGTTTCGTATGTTTCTAATTTCTGAATTATGATTTAATCCGTCATGCTATGCAAATCATCAACAAAATTTTCACGAATATATGGTGGTAGTTTTCTTTTTAATTGATCTACCATTATTTCTTTCAACTTATCGAATTCTGTAATATTTCTACCATTTTATTCCACTCATGATAAAAAATAAAAATGGTTTAACTGACATGCGAAATCTTGCCAAGGGTTCTTTGCTCGCACAAATACTAAAACTATAACTCTAAACAAATTTTTGGTGAAACTCTTCAGCTGAGAATGAAAGCAATAAAGTAAAGTCGCACACTATTTTGCGATGAGAATTCTCGGCTTTTGTTTTCGCTTCAAATTTCTTTGTCGGTTAAATCTTTTTCATTTCGTTCTACGATAATATATTCAAGAAAATATTTTGCATACTGTCCATTTCAACTAGATGCTGCAGTAAAATAAGGTTAGTTAAATCCATTATTTTAAAACTAGGCGGAGATGAAAGCCCGAATTCTACTGCTAATGTTATTAAATCCATGGGCGGATTTATGGGGGGGCAGAGGGGGGCAATGCCCCCCCCCCCCCAGTTTTGGGAGAACTTTATATAGTAACAACACATTTTAAATTTTTTTTAAAAAAATCATTATTTTTTTCATTTTTGAATAGTTCAGAAGGGCATGGGTGGATTTATAGGAAGGGGCATAGAAGGCAATCCCCCCAGTTTTTGGGAGGACTTCATATAGTAACAACACATCTTCCAAAATCTTAAAACAAAAAAATATTTATTTATTTATTTATTTATTTATTACTATTTTTTTTAATATCTCAATGAAAATGAAGAGATTAGCGAATGTCCTTTTCTGATGGGAGAAAAGAAGGAAAAAAAAGAACATTAAATACTAATAGTACAGCTGTCACTGGGGTGCTGAGAATGTTTAAATTCACTATTTGACTGAAAACCATTTGGACAAGTATATAAATGGAAATATAGGCTAAACGAGTTATGCATTCAGCTGCAACATTTATAATAATTGTCGATTATTTTTACAAATTAGAACCTAAAACAAAGGGAACCCCCCTCCCCCATTTACGCTAACAGAAGGTCTACTCGTTATAATTTGTTTTTGTTTTTCTTTTCAGAATGTTTATTTTCAATTTGCGTGATTTCAAAAACTGGATATTTTGTGTTGTTACAGACGAAAGATTTCGAAGAACCTTCTGGATTCACACGCTCAGATTGGTAAAATTGTAAAAATCCTTTAACTGTAAAAACTGACGAATTTTCGTAAAAATTACAAAAATCTGCAGGTAAGAGTGAATTACATACAGGACCGGATTTGCCTATAAAATAAACAAGCTATAGCTTAGGGCCACTTCTTTGAAGTGAGCCCGTAACTCGCAAAAAATTGCATGATTCGCTCCTTAGAAAAAGGAAAGTGCTTGAAAAAACTAATTTGATTTTCAAGAGCTTGAAAGCCTTGAATATTTGGAAACGTGTGATTACAAACCTTAAATTTTAAAATTTCTAGCAAATGGTAGGGGGAGGAATGCCAAAATATGTCAAATTCAACTCCTTGCTACATCCTGCATCAAAAGAGTAAAAATCATGGTTCTTTTGTTTGTAACATATTACTTGAAATAAATTTTTCTGACTCACATGTTTCATACCTTGCTCTTTATTTAATCCCGAATGCAGTATTTTGGAAATTCTTTTGTATTGATTGCTTTTATCTTGTTTCTACTGCATATTGTTAAGCTGTTTAGCCCAGAAAAGAAAAAAACTAGTATGTTGTGGCCATCACGAAACTTTCTTCTATATTTTTCTTTATTTTTCTGATCCCTCCCCATGCTTGACGAGGAAGCAATATTCCCAACAAAAACGAAATTACACATGCAAAAACTTGACCATCCCAATGTCTGAATTATTGCAAAAGCAAAGCAAAGAGCGAAAATTGAAAGTTATTTTAAAAGCCTTGCTTGAATTAATTACAAATATTTTATTTGTTAACAAATATAAGATGGCAACAGTTAAAAATTTTAAATCATTGAGATAATATTTCTGATCATTTCCATACAATTAAAATCACGAGAAATACGCAGACGATAATCTATTACGATTTATCTTTCTTATTGTTGCATTAATAAAACTATTTTTATTCGCTAAAAAATAATGATAATAAAAATAAATCAGCACCTCTTGGCGCGATTGGCGCCAAAGTTGAACCAAAGCCTGTTTACATATAGATTTACATATATTCCAAATTTCAACCAGAACGTAGCATTACTTCTTGAGATAGGGCACTCACAATGGAAAAAAAGAACGGGCGATTGCGCTACCCCCTTTTTAGCTGTTGACACCAAAACAAAATCAGCTCTTATACCCACTAAGGGGTACTTGCCGATAAATTTTTCTTTCATTCCGTTCATTATTTCTTGAGATACAGCAGGCACAATTGACGACGAAAAACGTTCTATAGCTCAACCCCCGTTTGAGTTATTGACACCAAAATTGAATCAGCACCTGTTCTTGTTAATGGCAACATATGGACCAAATTTTGTTTGATTCCGCCAGTTACTTCCTGAGGAATAGCAATCACGCGTAACTCAAAAAACGTCCCATTGCTCCACCCCCCTTGGAGGAATTCGCGCCAAAAACCAATGGGCACAAGTTCACATAGGGGCACATATGTGTACCAAGTTTCGTTCGATTTCATGCGGTAGTTTTTGCTGTAGCGCGGCCACAAAAAACTGGTCACACACAGACGTGACACACACACATACACACACACACATACATACACACACATACATACATACACACACACAGACAGACAGACATTTTCAAAAAATAGTCGAAATGGACTCAGCACACCTCAAAACGCTCGAATCCGTCAAAATTCGAAATTCGAAAATTTGCACGAATCCAATACTTTCTTCTATGTATTAGATATAGAAGAAAGTAAAAATGATACACTACTTCCATTCCTTTTCGTTTTCTGCCCTGCTTATAATTTTAAAAAAGGTTATTGTAATGAGAATTCTATAGTTTATTTTTTCTTTTAAACTTAAAATAGCTGTTTTTTTACAAAGTTTGAACAATACTGTACAACTGTAATCTAGTACTCAATTTCAGAGACTGGAAAGTGCAAATGAGGTGCCTTAAATTATTAAATGTTCTAAAACCCTTGAAAAGAATTGATGCAGTATAACCTACTAGGGCTCTTGTGCCAAAAAAACCCAATCTAACCAACCAAACCTTGAAAATAATTAGACAAGTTTTTGAAACTCCTAAGCAAAGTGTGCTTCAATTTTATTTCTTATCAAGTGTATAAATTATGAATTGTTCAAATAAGTAGTATGTTACTCTCATGTTACTTATTTTCTAAATTTGTACACCATTTCTTTTAAAGTATTAACTTACATCACAAAGCACATTTAAATCATAAAAATTTAAAAATATATATATTTGTCTATTTTTCCGAGATTTTTGTCTATCTAATTAACCATTATAAGGCTTCAAAATGCAGGATTTTATATCCGTTTTACAAAATTTCCTCCGGGGGAAAACCCCCCGGACCCCCTAAAATTGGAGACATTCTATATCCCACTTAAAAGGGAGCCCTGAGTCACTCTCTTGATACCAGTCACCCTCTTAAGCTCAATTCAAAAAGGACAGCATGAAAACACACATTAATGAAAACGACACAAAAAAAAGTAAAGCATGGTCTTATGCATCACAGGAAAACAAACCAAAACTTGGGGGGTGGGGAATTAAAAATGTTGCTCAAAAAAGATCCTGCCCCCCCCCCCCCCCAGGAACTCAGTCTTAAATCCGCCTATGATTAAATCCTTCTTTCAAGCTTAAGAAAAGAAAAAAAAACACCATATTCTTACAAAGTCACACAAAACAATCAAAAATTTTATCTGGTATAACGTTATCCTCTTCAAAAAAAAAAAAAAACTTTGAACAGATGAGCATTTTAGCGAATTTTGTTAATCTAGTTTTCGTGTCTACGATTTCGATATTTACGACAATCATCTCACCTTTTAGAGGAAAATAATAAAAACTAACATTATTTTGAGAAGCTCGCGAATACCATTAAGGGACGAAACAATTTCTGTTGCTGAAAGCAATCTAAGACACATCGAATGCGTCAATAAATACTCATAACAAACTGCCTATGTTTGCCAACGGACACACGCGGAACGCAATGTTTTACCTTTTTCTTTAATTTTATAAATCACCGCGAGGTAGCGTATTCGAGCGCTGGAATTGCGAATTGTAGGCTATCCTTGGAAATAATCCAAAATCCGTCTTGGGTTTGATAATCTACCCCTACCAAGTAACGTAAACAAATGAATATTGTGTTTACCTCTCTGAGCGGCCGCTCCTCCGTTCGGTAAAATTTTGGCCGTCAGGAGGGGTTGGCCGCTTTTAAAGAGTTTTCATCACAGTCGCAATATAATTTCTATAATTCATTATCTAAGCAAGTAACAAATAAAAATGAAGCTTGAGACTTTTCTAAAATAGAAATAGTTCTTTATATAATTATTGCTCACATTTTTCTAAGGATACAATTTGTGACAGAAGTTTTTACTCTTCTCCTACAAGTGTTTCCAAGTACGTTTTTCAGTTTAAAACGTTGATATCTAATCAATTTATTTCATTACATCCGAATTTCCGATGACTAAATCTATTGTCCCCAAAATCACATCAGTTGAAAACAAGGTTGGCATGATTCAAATCAACTGATTTAAATGATGATTTAAAATCTAGATTTATCAGTTGAGTTTTTTTTTTTTTTTTTTTTAATCATACAGAAAGTTTTGAATAAGAATCAAATAGGTAAATACCACGAAAGATACGAACAAGCAATTTATGCATGCCATTGTGTAGGAATTTTATTAAGCCCATCTGTCTTAAATCGAAATGAAATTTCAATTAGTGTGGATGAAAATAATCAAGGTTTGGAATTTCTGAAAGAAATATGTTCAAGCCTTGTCAGCATTGTAGCAAATTTCCAAACAAGAAGTGGCCCAGTTCAAAAATCAGCATTGATTGATAAAAATCTAACAGATACAATGACCGATTATGACTGGTGGGGTTCATTCTATGCAATGGGAGATAGAAAGAGCATCACAGAACCAGAAACTAAATTCGTAACACTAAATAACCACCGGCCCTAGGTTTTGCAGGCCCTCAATTAAAAAATATTAAGGATTGTATTAATTATTGGGGTATCCATCATAAGAGTAATGTCAACGCCCCCCCCCCTTTCAAAAAGTGAGAAAAAATCCCTAGAAATAGCCTCTTAAAGATTTTAACGACTCATTTTCAGCGATGCCTTCCCCCATAAATCAAACAAATGTATCTTAGTATAATTTAACCCTAATTTTACCTAATTAAAATTTAATTTTAAAAAATTTCGACATAATCCCGTCATGCATATATTTTAGCATTGACTTGGAGGAAGGGGAGTATCAGGACAGGAATTCAAGGACCACCTTAATTGCGATATAGAATATCCTTAGTTTTAGGGGGTCCGGGGTTTCTCCCCCGGGGAAAATATTGAAAAATAGATGCACAATTCTGCGTTTTGAGGCCTTATAAAACATAATTCAAACTACAGAAATATCAGGAAAAAAATAGGCAAACCAATTTTCACTCTTCTGCAAATGAAAATGCAATATATATATATATATATATATATATATATATATATATATATATATATATATATATATAAGGTTCGACAAATCTTCGACATAGCTCGACTGCAAGATGAGAAAAGCAACTTTCCAAATGCGAGGACACCCTGTAAAACATATACAGTCAATTCGCGATAACTCGAATCTAAAGAGAACGCCGAAAAACTTGGTCTTATCGGAAATTCGACTTACCGCTAGTTTTGGTTTTCGACATTTAAATATTAAAAACTATCGAATATTTTAATTAATATGTACATATAACAGACAAGGGCGCCCATATGTAAAATTGTAAGGGGGGGCTCAAATATTTTCCCCGTGGTTTAGCTGATATTTTCTCCATAGAAACCGATTTCAGGACAGATTAGAGTCATTAAAATTTGACATTTTTAATAACTTATTCATTCATTAATGGATGGAGAAGAAATGTTTTTACATTTTTGGAAAGAAAAAAGTACAAAAAGCAAAGAAGTACCATTTTTAAAGGGGGGGGGGGGCTCGAGCCCCCTTGCCCCCTATATGGGCGCCCATGATAACAGACAAAATTATAGACCTTAAAAGTTTTTACGTACAATATGTATAGTTTAATCAAAGATATTGAGAGAAAAGATTCAAAAGCATGGTTTTGATTTCGATACCTGCTGGAACCACAGAGTTGACAGAGTACTTGCTTAGCATTCTTTAATAGTAAAGAAAACTCACTCTGTTTCTCAGGAACTTATCGGCAAATGATCGAACTAAAGAATGAAGGGGAATGCATCTTAACTTAGGTCAGTCATTGAATAAAGGTACAATCAGTTGACAACTTGACAGCTTAAAAGCAAATTCGTAGTACCGCAACATGTCAGAGTGTAAACAGTACAGTAAAACAAGAGGAAACAAGCTAGCTCATTTCCGCACGGTGCTCTTCTTGCTTTAGAGGTTTTTTTTGCAGGAATTGTATGTGAAGTAATAATTTTTCGCTCATAGTCACTTTTTTTTTCGTTCTTTCAAAATAAATTTTGAGTCAACTTTGAAAAACCTTCAAGTTAAAGAAGTTAACTTCGAGATAATGAGAATAATTAGCAAGTAATAAAAGACAAAGGAGTCGGGGCTTCATAAAAACTTCGAGTTATAGTAATATTCGAGTTATCGGATTTCCGAGTTATTGCGAATTGACTGTGTTTAACTTAGAAGTATTTGGTCATTAAAGCAAAATAAACCAGCCGAAATATTAGCGAGTCTCTCAGGTTATAGTGCCTAGAAAGAGTAGTGTGCCGACCCCGGCGCTTTTTCCCCACGATTCTTGAAGAGAAATTGTATGAAAACCGCTAGAGGGCAGTGCGGTCGAGGTGCACGTTCAATTTCGCGGTGTTTACATTAGTAGACGAGGGATTTTGTTACAATTTAGTTCCGTGTTTCTCTTTTTTACCTTTATTTCGTGAATATTTCATGGAACACAGCGTTTAAGGCTTTTAATGGAGGCATCAAAGTTGAATATTAGAAGAAATAAAGTTTCATCTTGTTTCGTATCAGAGTGCAAAAGTGGATACAAAACATTCAAGGAAAAAGTTACGCTTTTTAAAGATCCAGCAGGTGAAGAAAAACTAAAGTGGAAATAGTTAATTCCCAGGTTAGATAAAGTTTTTGATAAATATTGCTCAATTTGTGCTCTGCACTTCGAAAAACATTTTATTGAAACGCATTTTAAGCATATTATAAATGGTGAGGAAGTTTTGATTCCTCGGGGAAAACCTTTTTTGAAAGATGAGGCAATTCCGACAATTCTGCCAACATACTTTACTAAAAAATTACCAAAGAAAAGGTCCTCTTTCTAGGCACTATACTCAGGTTGAAAGGCTACGTTCATGCTGCGTATTTTTGTGAATGGGCCTTGGGCCGCTTTTAGGATGCGCAATTTTGTGAGGGGGTTGCGAAGCGGACCCAATTCGGGTATGGATCGATCCCTGATTGCACATTACATGTGGAAGATTCATTCGAAAACTTTTCACCTTCAAAGCACTTTTTAGTTGTTCAAGCACATGAATAAATAGAAAAAAGCGGAGTGCTAAGTTTTATATACTCACAACACGATATTTAGGCAAGTTTGATGTTAAAATTTCCGCTGTCAGTGTCAGTGAAGCTTAAAGGAACGAAAACCCATTCCCGAAACCAATATTTAGGAGCCATTAACAAAGCTGATACTTTCACGCAGCGATTTTCTTCCGAAAATTTTCGTGTTGCGGGCAAGGAATTCGCGTCAGCTCCAAAATTCATTAGTACTCGCGAAAACCTCGCATTATAGTCATTTTGCTTAAGTCGAATCGCGTTCTAGCGCGAGTTCACTGTAATATTTTTAAATATTGAACAATATGTATGGGCCGAACTTCCGATGAATTTCAAAAAAAAAAAACTATGGTTGTGTGATCATTTTTGGATCTGATATTCAACGAAATGAAAAAGGGTCATGTAACTGATCTGACCAATCACAAATACAACAGAAATCACGTGGCATAAAATATTAACTCCCGACTCGCTTCCAGTAGGCAATCTATGTATCTTCTCAATCCCCATGATCCCCGCGTAATAAATAATCAGTAACCCGCGTGTTTCAAAATGAAACTCGCGCCACGGCATGATAATGTTTAGGTAATGTTTAACATACAGGGAAAGGTTTAATTGTGACATGGCTGAACTCGATCCGGTAACTTAACTGTTTTAATGGTAAGACCTTAATTTCAGGGGAATGAAGAAACGAAAGAATGGTCAAAAATGAACGCTACCTACTGGAGTTTAGGGTTAATCCACTGGAGTTAGGGTTACAACTTCGAGTATCAAAATATCACCAAACAGGCAATGCTTCGTTCAAATGAAAAACCAATTTTCACCCGCATACCTTGACGGGCGATTTTCTAGGTGATCAATAAATAATGAATTTTTACCACACACAAAATTTAAACATCTGGTTTACATTGCAAATACAAATCAGAAGTGCGCAAAATTATTAAACTGGCAAAATCATGATACAAAAAGAAATCACGAAAATCCTGCACACAAAGAAATTGCGGCAACAATCGACATCATTGAACACATCATCTCATATCATGTTAAGAGGTTTAAAAAAAAAAATCTAAGAAACAAGTCCTTATTTCATCCTCGCGGGGCGATAAAAGACAATTCCGCTTTTGTGGTCGAAATTGAAAATATGAACATTATGCTGCGGCGGGCGCGCGCGCGTCCACAGTTGACGTAGCAACACAGATCCTCTGTTTAAAAATAACCGCTGAGAAAACTGGCAGGGGAGCAGCTGAGCAGACGACGACCTTGAGCCATTCTGAGGTCGTCTGCAGGGTTCAAATCGCGCTAACTTTCCACAACTTCTTCGGCCCATTAGCATAACAACTTACACTCCAGTCTCTTTTTCCTTTTGCAAGAATTATCTTCCGATTCATCTTCAAATAAACTTATTAGACCTCGGTTTTTTGCAATAACTCTGTCCGAGATAGTTATGAAGTAACAAAATGTTTCCATTTTGTGATTACGTTCTTTATTTCTTTTTTACTCGGAAACTGTTTACGTTTCACAAATTACAGTAACGTAGCCAAAGAAAATGCTCGGAGTGGGATATGGTTTAATTTCAGGGCAGAGGGGGAAATGGTGATTTTTAGTCGTTTTATGTAATCAAAGAAGGAAAATTTCTGCATTTCGGGAACGGGGGATAGATTTATAACCCCCCCCCCCTTCTCCCCCAGGAACGCCAGAGGAAAAAAAATTTATCTCATTGAGTTTTATCATATTTATACAAATTTAAAAGAAAATTTTTCATTTCAGAAAATGAGAACACACTTTGTCACTTTTTTTTTTACATTTTTGACCGCCCCCCTCCTTTTGTCACAAAGTGTTCCATTTCACCTCCCCCACCCTCGTCATATATTAGGCTACTTTTCTCACATATATTCTTGTAAAAAGAATGCGTGATGTCACTTTTTGTTACTCCCCCCCACCCCTCCTTCTAATCACTAAATCGTCACCATTTCACTCCACTCCCCCCCCCCCCTTTAATCTTAGCAAAAGAGTTATCCCCAAACGTGCATCATTTGTGGATTGCTCATTTATATTTTTTGCAAACATGTCTCTTCAAATAATTTATGCAATTGAACATAGTTAGAATAGAAGTCAATTTTCTCCGATGCATATAATCTTTGGAACACGTGTCCAAGTTTTGCTTTAGTAAGAGCCGATAAAATAAATGAATAGATGAACACCGTATTTTTAAGGGCAGCAGGCGTTGCTAGACATGTCAGTAAAGCCATTACTACAAGTTTACGAGTATTTGTCAATTTCTCTTCACGATATTCTGCCACAAGCATAGAGCTTTAAGGATTACCATACACCGCGCTCTGTGCAACATGATATATGAGGCAGTGAGAAGAGAATGGATGTAAGTGGACATTTTCAAGTTTTGAGTAAAACGCGTATAAAGATTACGTCCTAGGTAGGCTTCCAATATTTATTTATTTTTCTGAATCATGCTGTACAGGCAGCACCTACCAGAGTTAATCTCTTGCCCCAAGATAGAGAAGGGGTTCACCTACCATTTGTACTGGTTATCTCCAAATTTTTAATTTTGCCACTTGCATCCCTTTGCTTCTCAGTACCTCATATGGAAAAGGGCCGACGCAGGACTGACAGCCCGGATAGGCGGCTGACCGGAGCCCCCCGAGCCAACACAGGATTTTGAAACCTGAGGAATTCGTATTGCAAATGTTGTCCTCTGTAGTAGTTAGGCGACGTTGGGCTACGAACCTGCAAACCTCCAATCGCTATTTGTCAATACCGAAATGCACGCCAATCCTTTGTAAATACTGAAACGAAGGCTAATCCTCAATTTCCTTTTTCCACAAATCGCTGCCATTTTTTGCGCTCTACTGAAACGTTGCAAAAGAAGTTTCTACGTTGTTTTCATAAAAGATCAATACAAAGCTACATAAAATATTTTTTATCACCCATGAGCAAATCGTTATGTTTGACTGGTTGGAATGTATCATTACTTCAAATGTTACAATGAGCCAAACTATTCTATTGCTGCTTGCATGAACATGTTCAAAAATAAGAAATAAAATTTTTATTATTAAAAAAAAAATCAAAAGGTAAAAATTGCCAAGAAATGGGAACAAAAGCGAGTGGAAAAAAAAACGAAGAGCTTTAAATACATTATTTATGTAACCAAACAATTCACAGAATACGAAATTCAAAAAACGTTTTCGATGGACAGTAACAAAGGCCTTAATTACGGAAGTGACTTGGAATAAATGGCGACGAAAGTGATTTTTAAAGAGCGAACTACCATTTTCATATTTTCCCACAAACAGAAAGCAGCTTACAGACTCAAAGAGCGGTTTTGGAATATTCCAAAGAAATGCCTCCAAGCGAGCAAAACCGCAAAAGAATGCAAATGCGATTCAAACAAAAAAGCAAGAAAAGGAAGGAGTCACTGATAGCTGTCATTATGTATAGTTGGGCATGATGCAACTCCCAGTTGCAATCAATTCAGGAAGCCGGAATGAGTGAGTCACACCGCCGCTCATTTATTCGGGATCGACAACAAAACACACACACACATACAATGGGATCGTTTCCAAAATATTTTAAAAGTATTTTTTTTCTGAAAGAGCATGCTTAAAAACATAGGATCTGACCTTTTTTTAAATAATTTGTTTAATATTTTTAAAAAAATTACTTAAATCGGCGCGTTTTCAATGTTTTTGCTTCTGTCCGATGACAGCACAAATGATGAAATGCCATTCACAGAGCAAAATATTTAATTCGCATCTTTACTCACGTTGTATTGGCAACGATATGGTTGATAGCAAGCGTAGAGCGCAACTTTAATTCGCTTTTTCATTATCATAACGTGGAATCGCGGTGGAAAGATGCAGCAAATTGCATCATTTGTGACGTCATCAACACCCACGCCTTGTTTCAAAAACCGGATATTTAAAAAAATTAATTAAAAAATAACTGTTGGGAAAGTGAAAGTATTTTCTATATCCATGTTTTTTTTTTTTTTTTTTTTTTTTTTTTTTTTTTTTAAACTTAATCTATCAATTTCAGTGACAAAAAGTACTACTTTTGACTGAAGGAAACAACCCCATTAGTTACTGCGGTGTTGTCAAAGCAAGAGTACGCTTTCCCCAGCGAGTGGAATCATCTTGACGTCCACTTTTATCCACACAGTTTATATTGAGAATTGAAAAGGAAGATAGCAATAGCGTGCTAATTTCCATTGGCATTGGTTCATCCACTATTAGTCGGCAATACTTACAAAATATGACACTGACAAAACAAAGAAATCTAAAACGCTTCGATGATCCAAGCTGAGTATCAAGGGTGTGGGGGAGGGGGGTTCTCAATTTGCTGAAAGATACTTCAAATTTTACCAAATGGTAAATAAAATACGATAATGCACACAAACCTACATCTAATTAGAAGATATAAGGGGCCATTCATTAATCACGTAAGGATCCCGAGGGGGAGGGGCATCAGAAAAATCTCTTCATAGTCTTACTTTGAGGGGGGGGGGACTAATTCTAAACTAATATTTTCCCCAAGACTTTTTTTTTTTTTTTTTATAATAGAAATCGCGCGGTCAAGTGGTTTGGCAAGAATCAAAGGTAAAAAACGTATTGGGATGAGCTGTGTTTTACTTGTTTTACAAAGAATGAATAGTGTAAAATATAATATACGAATTGAACTATGTATGAAATGTTTTATTTTTGATTAGTATCGCAGCATGTAATATATTTGAAAAATAAAAAACTTTGATTTGCGTCAAACTGGGAGTTTTAGTGACCATTTTATTGTTTTCAAAAATAAAATGGAATCTTATGTAAGGATAGGAGGGAGGGGTATGAAAAATCTTACGTACCCTTACATGGGGGAGGGGTCAAAAATTGCCAAAATCATCCTTACGTCTAATTAATGAATGACCCCTAAGCAGGAAAAGGGGGGGACGCAATTCTATACCAATATCTTCCAATTCGCCGAATAGTCAAACTGTGCCGAAAAAGAAATTTTTTGGATAGTTTCAGCTATCTCCCGCACTGCTTTAGGGTAAAGGAGTCCGAGGTTTTAAAATTCTAAGATACGGAGTTCATTTTCCCTCCGACCCCGCAGCTCTCCTTGCAAGCATTTTGGAAGCAAAGACATCCGGATGTCTTTGCTTTCAAAAGCTCACTATTTTGAATTGAAAAAAGGATTCCTTGTAACCTCGAAACACGTGTGTCGGCATTCATCTGCTAATTTTGTGCGATAAAACATTGATTTACTGTTACTTCTCTGCCCAAAGGTATTTATTTAATTCTCATTTACACCTAGTTTGTTAAAAAAAAATTATGACTTTCACTCACCCAAACTTCGTATCCCCCCCTCCCCTCATTATTTCACTGAAATTGCTAAAAATCACTTTCACTACATCTACATACTCATTTTGTCAAAAAAAAGAGAGAAATTCCCTCCCCTCCCCCGGTTTTTTCGAATAAAATTCGTGCTTTAAGGGGTTAAACAGTCAGCGCGAGCAACATTTTTTGAAAAGCAATTGAAAAAAACAAGTTTTCTTCCCTTACTCTGTAAAAGGAAGTAAGAAGGTTGTGCACGATTGGTATACATACTGTCTGACCACGGATTGTATGGAAAGACAAACATCCGTTTTACAGTCGGAAATGGACGAATCTATTATTTTTTTAGCGATGCCAGCTTTTGCAGAAGCAGAGTCTCATTCAAATGAGCGAAATACCGGCATCAAATTTTTACTTTTCCCCCTCATTCAGATAGATTCATCTTATCTGGACATTTGAAAATTCCTTGCACTCCGTGGTTGGACAGTACGTATTGCAGCAACTCGACTTTTCCACAAGAGTGAGAACAGATAAACCGAGTCAATTAAAAAAATGGCCGCAATTTCTAAATCCACTCCCCCCCCCCCCCTTCAAAAGTTACAATCAAAATTCTACTGCTGGACGCTAAAAACAAGTGGGGTTTTTCAACGAGGTGGAGGGGGCTTGCATTCTGCAATCTCTCTTTAACTTGTCTTTGAATCATATAAAACTTAACATTCGCACATAACCCTTTTCATGAACATACGGTAACGATTTGTTGGGGGGGGGGGGACTTAATCCCCCCTCCTGACCCATATTTCATGATTTTTCGCCATGTTTCAAATTTTAGTACGATAATTAATCTGTAGTATAAGGACTCATGACCCCCCCCCCCCCTCCTCAGATCAAAATTCTAGCTGCACTAGTGAGCACACAATATTAACCCAAGCTTGTACTTTATCTACCAAAACTGACATTCATGACTTTTCGTTTCCCGCTTCTGAAGTTAAAAATAAAAAGCGACACGTTCGTTCAAGTCAACAGATTGCTTTATCGTGTGTTTGCAAGTATTTTGAGGCTGATAATTTTTTCCTTTTTTTGACTCAGACCTAGATTACAAGAAATAACAGTTGCACAACAGAGATGGGTGACACACGAAGCCAACTCCAGAAATGCTTTCGACTATAAACAAAAATGTGTAAGATCTAAACTTAAACTTGATTAGAAGGATAACATTTTAGATAAAAACAATTCTGCTAAAAAAAAATCTAATATCTTTTATTGATACAGTAAAAGAATGATTATTTTTCAAAAAGTTTCAATTTCAACTTCCTTGTACGAAGTAATAGAAGTTTCGTAAGTGCAGTACATACTTCCTTGTACAAAGATACGTGTGACGTATGTTGAGCACTCGCAACACTTTTGGTACGACTGAAATCAATTTGATATAGATAAAATATAAATTGCAAACAAAATAATAATAACTTTAACATTCACCGAAATTTAGGATTTGAATTTCTAGGACTGAAAACAAGCGGCATTTCTTAATTCTAAATGAAAAAAGGTTTAATAAAAAAAAAACCGCTAAATGTTAACCTTTGCAAAGAGAATGTGTATAGAAATGTCCCTTACATTTTCGGAATAGCATTGTGAGCATGAGTATTGAAAATATGAAATGCAATGTAAAATTGCTGCTACACCGGAGCGTCGAATTTATAAGCGAATCAACACTACCAAACACGGTAACTAAGAAAAACAAAGTTTTCCTTCTAAGCCACTCGTCAGTGTTATTACATAGAAAGTTCAAAGAAAAGAATACCCCAAAAAGAAAAAATAAATCAAAAAATAACTTACAACAAAAGAGACCTCTGCCGAACATTGAGGCAGTTGTCAAACCGGTCTCAGTCCGATAACATTGACCAAAGAGAACGGTTTCCGGAGAAGATAAAGAAGTCATGATACTTTTTATTTTTAATGCGTCCGGATATGCAATTTCGGAAGAATTTCACGGGGGGAGAGAAAATATTTTCAGTTGCATCAGCGGTTGCTCCCTTCTTAGACCATTGAGATGAGTCTCAATAATCTAAGGTTGCTCCACGTGGAGGGGAAAAAGAAAAAAAACTTGCCCCTTCCTTATAGGAAAATACAAAAGGTAGAGGGCACAGGTACTTTCGTCATTCGTTGACAAAAAGCAATGTTTGACAATTTCTTCACCAAAGGTTAGACAACAGCGGTTTCCGAAAATTCAAGATATCAAGACATAAACGAGTTAAAAAGTAGGAAAATAACAACTAAGTGAAAACAGCAAATAACCAAAATTGAGAAAATAATATTAATCTTCCGAGATTGGTCTTTAATCTCTAGCTTTTATCCGTTTAATGTTCAAGGCAACTACAGTTCCTTTTTTTTTTTTTTTTTAATTTGAAAACACTGCAAACTTCCATGTTCTATCCCTAAGCTTACAGGGCTGAACAGCTTCGCTGAGCACATGAAAAAACTTTCCAATACTATCTACAAATGTTATTTAATGTTCCCAAAGTTTTTTTTTTTTTAATTAAAGTGTCTTTTATTCTGATTGTTACTGTTTAAAACTCAGGGGTGCCTAACCTTTTTTTCACCCACGGGCCGCACCTCATATTTAGATGACTCTTGCGGGCCAGAACCAGCACAGAAATTTTGGGTTCCCGTCAATAAATTACTTTTACGGGGCTCCTCCATATTGTTTACCACCCCCCATACATCCCAACATATATTTCACCCCTTATTTTAAAAATCTCGGGCCTTCTTCAGGCTCGGGCACGAGTATCCCCCCCCCTCCCCCTCCCTGAGCACGCTCCTAGTCAGAACGCATATAAAATTTAAATATGTTTAATTTTTGTTCTTCCTAAATAACATACGAAAACTCGGAAAAGAAAGAAGAACTGCAAACCAAGAATTGTTATCATTACTTTTTTTTTTGTATATTTTATCAATTTCAATCAGTCTTTTAAAAACCAATTTCTGACCTTCTGGCTGGAAATTTGTGACAATCTTTCATTCATATTATCGAATGAATATCATTGATTGTTCTGGAAATTCTGTTCAGTATTACGTAATAGTTTTCGATTGGTAATATTGAACAGAACACTACAACGGGTTTACATGGATGACCTTCGCGGACCACATGAGGCACGCGAGCCGTAGGTTGAGCACCACTGGCATAAGTCATTACGAAAAGAGTACGCCAATGATTTTCATGCTACTCTCTCCTTCTCAATTCTCGGGAAAAGTCAGCACACAATAATAGTCTGTTTCTTCTCGGGGAGTTCGGTTCCGAGAAAGTTAAAAATGAACTGGGAATCAATATTACGGGGAATGTTAAAAATGAACAAGAGATCAATATTATTTTCATTTTAAGTCTATTTTTATTTCTTCTAAGAAACTATTTTGTTCCTTTTACTTCAAATTTAGGACATAACAAAAACTTATATAAAACATGTGAGCTGAAATCAGTTGAAAAGTATTGAATGTAGTCATTCTATTTTTGTTGCTAATCTAATCGCAAAATAATAATAATAATCTTCATAATGACTCAAAATATAAAAATTACATAAAAACCCAGGTCTATAAATTTTGCCCCTCCCCTCTCCCCTGCAACAAAATCTGTAAGGCCCCTCCCCAAAGGCCAGCATTGTACATTTGCAACATTACTAAGTCGCAGTTCTATTTTTTTTTTTCTTTTTCAATTTCTTGGGCCGTCGTGCCATTCAAGGACATGCGCCCCCCCCCCCCCCAGCTCTGCGGACCCAGGCCAGATTACATAGAATATAATTGAACTTTCTACAAATTTTAGAGCTACGTATTGAAAATATGTACGACAAAAAGAATAAAATAAATCGTGTTTTTCACAAATTTTTACCGCCGATAAAAAGAAATTAAAAATTTAAAAAAGCTCAAACTGGATTTTTATTTTGTTCGAATTGTAGTACGCACAACTTTGAATGTTTTTTATTCGGGGGGGGGGGGGTAGTGGGAAATTTTTATTATGTTTAACGAATAATGCGCATTTTGATTGAACTATTTTTCTTCATGGGGGAGGGGATTGCACTGTAGTGCGTATTTCAATTAACTGAAATTTAAACGCGTATTTTAATTAAATGCTGCTTTAATAATTATAACTTAATTATTTTTTCTCGGTGTTTCGTTTGAATTATACCGCGTATTTAATTAAATTCCTTTTCCTTCATGGAAGGATATTTTTTTTTTTTTTTTTGTTCAAAATGTAATACATATTTCAATGAAATTCCTTTTCTACGGGAGGGGGGATTTTCATTCAGTGTCGTTTCCGAAACTTTAAAAGTATTTATTTCTGAAAGAATATGCTTAAAAACATTGGATTTGACAAAGTTTAATATTTTTTTAACAATTATTTTAATTGGTTCGCAGATTCAATTTCATTTTTTACGCTTCTGCACATGACCATCACAAGAGATGAAATGCCATTCACTGATGCCATTAGCGCAGAGCGCAATATTTAATTCGCTTCTTTACTGACATGTAGTGGCAATAATATGGTTGATAGCAAGCGTAGAGCGCAATATTTAATTCGCTACTTGATTATCATTATCTGGAACGTGGAAGACAGCAAGCGTAAGAATTCAGCGCGCCAGTGGAATACGCGTCAAAGTTCATGACTTGTGACGTCATAAACACCATGCCTTGTTTGAAAAATCAGACAGTTTAAAAATTTAATTAAAAATTAAGCGTTTTGAAAATAAAATTTTTTTTTCGTTCTATGTCCTCCATCAACTTCAATGACTAAGTTTTGACTGATGGAGACAACCCCATTGTTAGGTGTGTATTTTAATCAAGTTTATCCCAGCAAACGATCAATTTAGCTTTTCACGAACGAAATACAGTAAAACCTATCTACAACAATACTGTTGGGACCTAAAAAAATATCGTAATAGACAGGTTATCGTTATAGACAGTATCGTTATCCACAGGTTTCACTGTACAAACGCAAAGCAATTCTCGGGAGTGGGCGAGCGTTGGCGAACAGGGGACGAAGCCCCCTAGCTGTCATAAATGTTCAAAGAAAGATAACTAATCCAAAACTTGAACCTCACGGTATCTTTATAAATTGAGTAGATAGCCTTCTATTCTCGTTGTTTAAAAACAAAAGAACTAAAACAGCCATAACGAGCAATATTACAAAACCAGTTCGTTAATCTTTGCAAAAGCAATATAGTGTCACGCAAGATTTCTAAAGGTCGAACTGAAAACAAAGGTAAACAAACTCCCTGATAAATTAGCCAGTTAATATCGAGTTATTTAAATTGATGTGACACTGCTTCCCATCGGATTGACGACTCAGCAACAGATCTTTAATTCGTGAAAAGAAAGTATTGAATTGTTACAAATTTTAACCCCAAAATTTTGAAATCATCTATTCTTTAAAATAAATAATTCATTTTTGGAGGATTTATTATTTATTATTATTTTTTCGAAATGTTTGTAGAAGTTCATTAACAAGGATCAATTGAGAGCGCGACGTATCGTTGTATGAGCAAGCAACCGAAAACTTAGGTAAAAATATTAAATTTCGACTGAGTTTGAACAAATAAATTTTTTCTTTGTTTTATGGCTTTTCATGCAACGGGGGGATTTAAAACTTTTTCTATTTGATATTTTTAGCGATTGATTGATCTTGCAAACTGCGTGAGTACAAAATTTGAGTATAGTCACGGCTTCACTTGATACCTGGACCGATTATTATGAAAATTCCTATATATATGTATTTTTTCACGGAGAAGGTGCATAATATGCTCATTGAAGCCACTCGCCACCAGGTGGCACTGCAGAGCAGCAACTTCTGCCCCGTTCAACCGATTGTCATGAAAATCAGTATAATGATGTATTTTTTTGTTGGCGTAGCAACGCGCGTCGGGTACAGCTAGTTTTTTTTATAAAAAGTAATTTTCTAAGATTGCCAATTTTCTAAACTCATTTGGCACCTGCTCCAAAGCAAAATACTGGACGATGTTCTGCAACGTAAAATCATTTGACCAAATTGGTCTGCAAGTACTTCAAGCATTGTATAGACAAGCTACCAGCGTAACCTTTTCCACAAATCCGGAGCCCTAAATAAATCAAAATTGTTTCATACAGGAGTTTTTGTTTTTAGTTTTTAAAACTTCACTGTTGCTATGCATTTCTGTGAAACCTAAACCAATTGAGATTTTCCAAAAACATTTAAAATGCTTTCCAAAATGCATAAGAAACAGCAAAGATACAAAATTTTATAAAAATTCGAACTTAAGTGTCAAACTACGTTTTTTTTTTTTTAAATTTTTTTTTTCTCTTCCTTTTTTTTTGGGGGGGGGGATAATTTTACACGGCATGAAGGATCAATTAAAATAATACTAATAAATAAATAACTAAAATAATTAGTAAAGTGAGTCGAGTTAGGGTAGCATATAAGAAAACACTTCATAACTTTCTAAATATTTGAAATATTTTCAGGATACAAAAGGATTGAAATTTCAAACACATGCAGTTTTCGGCCATGGACGTATTTCAATGCTGGCATGTTTCCAAAACATACATTTATGGAGGAATTAGCAGTGGATGATGATCGATTGGGAAAGTAGGGAAAATGGGGGTCAAAATCACTATAAAACTCAGAATCTTTTCAGATTTAGAATATGAAATTTTCACAGAAACTACCGATTTTAAACAAATATCTTCCAACTCAAGATAGAATTTTGCACTAATTCTGCAGATTTCTTTAAGTTCAAAGTAAATCTCAAGTTCCTGCAGATGATTTATCGAATTCAACATTTTTTGCGAGTTTTTCCGCCGAATTATCGTTATATTTTCTTCTAATTTAAAGAAATCTGCAGAACTTGTGCAAAATTCTATCTTGAGTTGGAAGATATTTGCAGAAAATCTGCAGTTTCAGCAGATTATCTGCAGAAATTTCACTGAAATCTGTAGAATTTCTGCAGAAAATTTGTCTGAGTTTTCCTCTCTCATTTGAACAGAATTGTTCTGCAGCTCAGACATCTGTTCTGCGACGTACGTCGCAAATTTAGTAGCATTCTGCTTTGGGCAGTAGCGTAACTAGGGGCTGGCTGGAGTGGCTCTCGCCAGGGGCGCAGCAGCCAGCGGGAGGGGGGGGGGGGGGCATTTCGAGATTTAAAAAAAAATAAGAGGTTTTTTTTTTATCAATGAATTTGAAAAATGCTTTAAAAAAAAAAGAACTCGGAAGAATAAGAACTAGAGGAGTAAATATATATATACACACATTACACATACATAACATCTGAGAAGGAACATTGGGCATCATTGAAAACAATTCTAAACGAGCTGATGTATGCATCACATGACTTCTTTTTACTCCAATTTAAAGTCATTTCCCCATTGCCATTTTTAATGTGATTCAATAGTTTACTCTCTAAATATAACCAATAATGGCCAAATTAAAACCAGATTAAAAAAAAAAAAAAAGTCAAGTTGGTGACAAAATTTGGCGACCAAAATACTGGCGATATATCGCCAAATTATAATACCACTTAAGTTAACATCGAAATTAACAATGATTCCCCCCCCCCTCCAAAAAAGGGGCAAAATCCCCCTTTAGAAACACCCGAATGCAACCAAACGGGGAGATGCACAACTAGACCCCACTAGGAGTCTACGTACCAAATTTCAACTTTCTAGGACATACCGTTCTTGGGCTATGCGACATACATACGCACATACAATAGACGTCAAGAGAAAACTCGGGAATCGTCAAAATTGATATTTCGCGTGTATATACGTTTTTAGGCACTTATCCACGTTCGGTCGAGTCGGAAAAAACTCAACATTCATTCGGGGGTGAGTAAAATGGAAATTAAGGTCGATTTTTGAGTCAAAATTTATTTTCGCGAATACAATACTTTTTTTGTAAAAGGAAGTAAAAAGAAAATAAGACAAAAAATTACAATGCTGTCTCCTATTTTGTCAAATCAATTAATCAATATGTTCCAAAAAAAATTTTGGAGGTCAGGATGACCTCCGTTGACTTCCCATGTGGACGACCCTGGGGGGGGGGGGGGGGGGCACAATTTCTTTCAGTCGCCAAGGGCGCTAGACCCCTTTGTTACGATACTGGCTTTGGGGCATGAATTGCAAAAAGCCTACTTTTACCTTCTTTCTTGTTTTATAGTTTCAAATATTGCTATAATGAAATTACTTTCAACTCTAGTCTTGTTTGAGAAGATTGGGGGGGGGGGGGACATTTTAGTTCCAAGTCATCAGTTTGCCGGAAAATCGTAAATTGAACACAGATGTAAAAAGATACTCTACACTAGTTAATTTATACGCTTTCCAAAACTGTAGTAGCCGTATGCAGTACTGAGTACTCCTTTTGAGTTTTTTTTTTTTTTTTTTTAACTTTACTCCGCCCTCCGATTAGAGTTAACATCACAGAGGCGTTGAATTGCCTCAAGCGTTCACAAAATTTGCTTTAAATTATTTGTTTCGAAAACAAATGATTGATTATACGAATCTCCAGGTCAAATTCCTGCTTTTCATTTTGGATTCATGTTCAATAACTAGTCACATACGTAAAATGCTGGTTCAATGCATAATGGAATTGACTGCTAATTTTAAAAATTGAGATTTAGACAAAACCTTTGTGTGTGAAAATCAAACTAACACTACTTAAGGGCTGTCCATAAATGGTGTCACACTTTTTTTTTCAACATTTGATCCCTTCTCCATCCCCCCCCCCCCTCCACTCCTTGTCACAAAATGTCACTCTTCCCCTTACCTCTTGCCACGCTGTGTTACGTAAACATTTTGCAGTAAAAAATACCTTTCAACCAAAATGAGTGATGTCACACTTCTCGTTACCCCCTCCTTCCCCCCTTGTCAAAAACTCACAATTTCACTCCCCCCTCAAAGTGTGACATTTGTGAATAACCCCATACCAAGCATTCATTATTTTACTGAATACCATTTGTTTGTAAAATTTAACAATTACAGACACAACATAGAGCTATCATTAATTTCAGTTCCTTGTTCAAAGTAAAAGAATTATTTTATGACAACGGCAATAAAGCACACAGTTATTTGATAGTGCTTGCAAGCGTCATTTGGACAAAGATGAGGTTTAAAATAGGCTAGAGAAATGCTACAGAAAAACCCCACAAAATTGTATTCCAGTTTTTCTAACCGCAAAATTACATACAGCTATCGTCCTTTTAAATTGATAGTTTTGAAAAACGTTGTCAATTCGTACACAGAGGCACTTGAAGTTCATGCCGTAAGAGTTGTTTGACTCTGCGAGGACAGACTGCTTACTTAACAAATGTAAAGCAGTTGCACAATAAATTCAGCTCAGAGCAGGATTTTTCAGTTTCAAATCTTCAAAAAATTGTTAGTATAAAAATATAATTGTTTTGTTTACAAGCAGTATGCAAGGTAGTTTGTTGTATGATATTAAATAGCCACCAAAAAAGAACCCTTTCTAAAATTTGAAACATAAACAATATAATGTCAGCTTAACAAAAATTACATCAATAACAAAAATACATTTAGTTACTTCATGAATGATTATGAAATAAATTAATTACTCTCTCTTTTTTCTTTTAAAGGATAAATTTGGATACAGGGGTAGGGGGGCCCGTTCTTTTATTTTTGTAAAAGAAACTGTCAATTTACTGAATGAAATTCCGAATGACAAAATAGAAGCACGCACACTACATCTGGTGGGAAAAGACATAAGAGCATCACGAAAAACACGAGGGTGGGGGGGGGGAGACTAAACGATAAATCACTTCTTTTGATTATTGAGAAACAAATTAACATTTTTAGATAACTGATGAACAACAAGGGAAGTTATTTTGAATGACCGAGTGTAATTGGGTTGTATACTAATGAATGGCTAACAAAAAGATATGTATTCAATTTTAATCAATATTTGACACAGAATAAAGAAAACTAATGCAAATCTTGTATATTACATTTGCACGAGCACATTTGTTTTTATGCAATACTGCAATTCTGTCGTCAAATTTACCGAATAAGGAATTTTTTGGGGAATTCACAATGACATTGCATAACTCACCCATTTGGGCACCCCTGCACAAAAGGCGGATCCAGCTCCGGGTTTTAGGTTACAAAAATATGACCATGCAAATCCAAAGGTGTAATATTGAGGGGGAAATGGAGGGGGGAGGGGACTGGGGTTCTTTCAGCGCTATTTCTCGAAATTGAAGTTCCCAAAACGCAGTTTCTAACTATCTTAGGTCGCTTCAAAGAAGACATGAGCCTCCCTGACCAGACGGTAAATCCCCGCACTTTTAGGTAACAAATAGACTGCACCAGGAATTCATATACTGAACATAAAGGGTTGTAAACAAAAGTTATTACAAGCAAATAGGGCCATAACAAGATTTTAATGCAAACGAGAATCATGCAAAATCTCATCGAAAGTATTTTTCGTGGCACACAAAATGATGCACGGTGATAAGTTACCAAAAAATTGATAGATGACCACTCACCGTTGCTTACAGAAACGCTGGAACAAGCCGGAACAGGCACCATCGTGTTTGCAGCGTCCATGTACCGCATATTACTCCGAGTTTACGCGATTTTTTCCAACATGACAGCAACATGTTTAACGCACGTGCGCCGGAATCAGATCAATCCGAAATTTTCCACGAACTTTTTAAAGTGCAATGCAAAGGTTTTTAAACCATTTAAAGGCTTTTTGCCGCCGTTCCATCCTCTGGGCGCACCGCCTCGCAATCCTCAATGGACCCCAGACAACTTTCTTCTATCGCCTTTTCAGCATTTCAGTTACCCAAACAACTCTTGCACAGTAGGGTTGCTGTGAAAGGTAGGGGGAAACTTATTTCAGTGCAGAAGAAATATCGCCAATTGGAGATCGTTCGCTCAACGTTAAAAAAATACAATCGAGTGAGTGTAAAAAATAAATTTAAAATTAGTAGGAATTTTGAAGTCTTGAATTCAAATTATGTTTTTCGCAATCACGAATTGCGATGGACCGTACTTGTCGGTTTCTTGTTTCAATTAATGGCTTTTTATCGCAATCTTAGACGTCAAAATTCAAATATTGTATGTGATTTATGCTAGATATTGTGTGCTGGATACTGTTTTCGCGTAAAAGGGATAGTGTAAAGTTGATTAGGTCGTTAATTCGGTTCCGAGGCACATGGACGCCACCGCCCAGGGGAAAGAGCATGCTCACGGAGGCCAGTGGGCAGTGGGGGTAAGGGGGGGATGGCCCCTTACACCAAGGAGGAGGGACATGCTTGTGAAGGCTCGTGCACTAGAGGAATTTGCATTATAATCATAGAAAGATAAAATCAAAGGACATCAACTACCTGTCAAGTGAAAACAATAAGCAATAGCTTATGTTTGCTCAAAAAAAAATACAAGTGTACATTTAATCAAGCTGTCAGGATGCTGACTGCATCCCTGACATTTTTTGGGGACGGTAATTTTAAAGGGTCTTAGTGTGTGTGTGTGTGTGTGTTTTTTTGGGGAGGGGGGGGGTTCTCGTCTTTAGGGCAGCAGAGGTACAGCAAGAAGGATTTAGGCAGGAGGCGTATCCAAGGGGGGCAAATTCAGATGTTTTTCTGCCCCCCTCCCCCCACCCGAAGCTCAGAAATTTCCCTTTTTTTTAAACCCAGAGACAGGAACTTAAAACTAAACATGCAAGGGCCGTTACCAGACCTTTGTTTCGGAGGGGGTTTTACTAAACACATTTTTGAAACATTTATATAGTCTATCAAATTTGGTTTCATGTGTATTCTATTGATTTTTGTTACAATTGATTATCTAAAGGGAGGGAAGGGATGTCTCACAAAATGCCATATTGTTACATAATGAATGAGTTTCCCAATAACTACCATAAACACACAATGAGTTTGTACAATTTTTCAGTCATACTAATTTCATTTCACAAATAAAATTGAAATAATAATAATTACAACAATATTATTTTTGTCACAAAAATATAAGTAAATAAATAAAATAAATAATGGAAAGCATTTCTTTGGATGGAAAATTTCGGAGGGGGTTTGAACCCTATAAACCACCCCCTTGCTTACGGCCCTGAAGCATACCCTCCCTCTCCCCATCCGCAAGTTTAACCATGTACCGAAAATTTTTTATGACCATGCAAAATGGTTTGGGAGTCCCCCCCCCCCCCGCTCTCCTCAGAGTCCTTGTTTTGACAAATATTCTCAAATGTAATATGACAGGAAAGGACTTCTACGACTCCCACCGCAGAAAATAAATTTTGGCTGCACTGGGGGGGGGGGGGAGTGAGTGCTTCGTCGCATTTGACCTTGTGAGCGAAGCGAGTAGGGGACGAATCCCTCTCCCCCCCCAGTAGCTTTATATTGTGTATTCTTGTGTTTAGGTTATATTCACTATATTTCTGTCTGTAAAATTTTGATGTTTTCTCCTATGTACCTATGCCGCAAGCGAAGCCAGAATTTACCTAGTTGTGTTTGGTGGTGGCAAGACCCGACGCTCAAGTTCCCATGCCCAGAGCACTTTAAAATTTTCCTGCCCCCTTTAAATGGTTGATTAACGTTATAATAAGAAAGAGAAACTCTTACCTACTTTCTAAATTCTACTTAGAAAACACAGGGGTGCCCACCCCCCTAAGAGCAAGGACGCACCCCCTAAATATCGCACCCACCCCCAAACTAGAGCCCCCTAAAAAGTGAAAATACCCCTCGAAACACTTTCCCTCTAAATATTTCAATAGCGCAGTCTGAACCATGACCCCCCCCCCCCCCTCCCCAGGTGGGCACCTTTGGAAAACAACTAGTTCGTTAAATACTAGTTAGAAACTAAGTTATTTCATTATTTTTAAAGTCCAAATCAGCCAGTCCTTATCATCATTAAAATATAAATGTTCCAAAAAGTCATCAAAAGTTTTGGACAAATTGCTGAAATTGCAAAACAGAGCAATCCTACTAAGCAAAAACTGCTACTATGATGTTTTTCTTCTTTTAACTTGTTCTGATCTTCAACTGTTATTTTCATTTAGAAGTTTCGAGACAAAAAAGAAAAAAAAAAAAAAAGAGGGGGAGAGGGAGAGAGAAAACTTAAGCATTATTACAATACGTATAGGCTTGCCAGATTTCTGAAATGTTCAACCGGGACGCCGGAATACCCTCCGTCGCGAGTATCTAAAAGAGAAACTGGGGTGATAGTGGATCCAAGTACTGAAGACAGTGTGAAAGTTTCAGAAACTGAGGTGCTTGACACTTTGAAATATGCTTTTGAAATATGCTAGCAAAAACTATTAAAAATAAACATTTTAAAAGTTTTTTTTTTTTTTTTTCCTGAGTAATCACGATTGCTTATTGTTCTTATTTGACTGTTTTGAATTCCTATCATTTTATATTCCCACCACCTCCCTCTGCCAGCACCACCGTCGCGTC
This sequence comes from Uloborus diversus, assembly GCF_026930045.1. Lineage (NCBI taxonomy): Eukaryota > Metazoa > Arthropoda > Arachnida > Araneae > Uloboridae > Uloborus > Uloborus diversus. Next base: position 214,512,078 of record NC_072731.1, on the reverse strand, counting down.
GACCAGCCTCCCGATGCTGCTCCTCTTGCGAAAACCGTCCATATCCAGCACACACACGCATACACACACACACGCCTACACACACTCATGCCTGTTCACAGACACTAACACACACACAGACACATATGTCTACATACACACACGAACGCCTACACACACGCGCGTACACGCACAGTACTGCATACACAACACGCACACATATGCATGCATACACACGCACACACACGCACCCACACACATGCGCTACACAAACACACACGCGCATTAATACACACACACGCTCGTGATTGCGAAAAACATAATTTAAATTCAAGATGCCAAAAATTCAAATTAATATAATTTTTTTTTTTTTTTTCAAATAATTTTTCAGCTTTAGAATGTTGTCAGCCCAAATGTTTTAGAAACTTCGGATCACAAACACCACTAAAGTGAACACACCCCTAGTTGGCTTTTAGTATGTTTTAGAGAGTACATTCTCAATGCTATGAATAAATAGTAATTATGAGCCTTAACTAGGGGAAAAAATGAATGACAAGCAGATAAAGTGAAACATTTTATTTCTTACATGTTAATACTTGTTAGCTACTTGAGTTAGAAGAAAAACTTTGAATGAGGAATAAAAACTTGAACAATATTTACATACATTTTTCATTCGCTAGAGCTTTTTTTTTTTTTAGAAACTCTTTTTTGGTTTTAATGTAAAAATCCTCATAAGCTGACTCGATATTAATTTTACAAGTCTATGTTTCAAATGACATAGTAATTATCCAAAATAATCCTTCACAGTTAAGTATTTTTAGACTTTTTTGGTCATCTAATCAATTTTATCTTTTTCCCTGACATGAAGTAAACCGGCCGAAGGGATTTTACACGAAATCTGGGACTGTCCAACACCTCACTGTCCCGGTCAAACTTGGACGTCTGGCAAGCCTAACTATACGTATCACGAGAAAATAAGTTTTACTTGAGAGAATATTTTCGTTAAGTCAATTTTTATTTACCCATTCTATCGTCCCTTGGCTACACATAAACAGAAAACGCTTTTTATTCCTGCTCCTTTCTTGCACAAAATTCGAACTAGCTATATCTGGCTTTGTTGAAATCTGAAATAGAAATAACCAAGTTGTTTAGACACATTATCCGACTGAAAAGAGCTTTGCACAACTGAGTTTCTTAACCACTAAGTGCCATCTTATAATGTTTCAGTTGACAAAAAAGTTGATTTCTACTGAGGATGTTTATTTTACAAGTATAGTGAGAAAATTGCTTCTGGAAATGAGTTTCTCTGAGAAAGAATTTCGTTACAGTTACATTCTTTAATAAGTGTTATTATACAAAGATTTTAAGAAAAAAAGGTGGGTCCGCTCTGTGTTATTGTTACTTCGCTGGAAGATGTTTATTCGAAAATAATGACAGTCATTCGCATATTCGGCGAAAGAGAATTTTGTATCGGAATACGATGTCGATGTTTATTCTCGGCATTTTATAATTTAAAAAAAAAGACATGTTTTTGAATTCCAAAAAATTGTTTAGTGCTAAGGGAAGAAACACTTTTCAATGTAAAAAAATCAGGGTCACGGAGTCGGAGTGATTTTTCCTCCGACACCTTAGCCTTGTATAAAACATTTACATCTTCGTACGATTCAATGCGCAGGAATTTTTTTTGTTTATATTTCAGACTACAATATGTTGACCGACCAGTATAACTGCATCAAAAAAAAGAAAAATGATTTTACGTGTTTTCTAATTACTATTTCAGAAAAAAAGGAATAATGAATGTGAACGAAAGCGTGGACTTCAAAGGATGAAAGGTGTGAACCATTGTTGAAAGTTGTCACAGGGATGCCCACGAGGGGGAGTTCATGCAGCAGAATGCACCATCGAAATTTTTAGTTGGGGAAGGCGTAATTTTTGAGGGGCGTTGGTCTCATTAGGAGGGGGTTTCGTCAGAGCCCGATCATTCTGATATTGGACATGGGGCACATTTCTATTTCAGGCCCCCTCCCCCCCCCCCGCAGGGGCCCAAAATATTTGAAGACCAGTTCGAATAAAATTCGATGAATAGTTCTTTTTTTTATTCTAATTTACGTCCAATTTTCACATAAATTCTCAAATATAGGGGTGAAAAATTACTTGCACACATTAATATTACATATCGTTAGAAAGGGTAGAATTTTCCGCGTTCTACGCAATTTGTTTCAATGCTCTAACTTTATTACGGAGGGAGCTATTTGCGTTTTTAGCGCGAATTTTTTTAGGCTTAGCTGAAATTTGTGCATTACTTTCTTCATTAAATAAATCAATGAAAAGTGAAGGAAATGTCCCACAGCTTTCTTTTTGATGCCATTGGAAAAAGCGACCTTTTTTACTCCAGATCTAACTCGACCTATGGTTGAAAAAATAAGCTTTTATCTCGAAAGGAAAAAAAGTTACAAGCCATTTTAAATCAAGTTTAAGAAATCTCGATTCCATTCAAATTGTGAACCATTTTCTTTCACATTTTAATTCCTTAAACTTATTTTATTTTGTGTTTCCATGGTTACGCATTTTCAATCCATCTTTCTGGACTTAATTTCTTAAAAGTATTTTAATATCTGCCCTCATTGTTTGGAAGGGAAATCATGATGTTTTTTTTTATTTATCTTTTACGCCTGATTGTTGAATATACGTCACTTGACACAATTTTTATTTTCAAGGTGGACCGGGCAACGCATCTAGTATAATATAAAGGTACATTTAAAAAGTAGAAGAGATAATACATTATAATAATATAAGATGTTAAAATTTGCCCGTAACCGTAAACCTAAAAATTATCTATGCTATAACTTTTAATAGTAAATACAGACTAAACTGGGAGTGGGTTTTGGGATTTTCAAAAGATATCACATTTTTAAGGGGAAATTTTACCAACAAATAAGAGTTTTTTTTCCTTGTCTTGGCATTTGCAAAAGTATCAATGATATCATTGTACTCTAAATTCTGAGTGAAATCATCATTTATTTTTAATTACTATGATAAATTAGGGGGATTTTGGGCCCCCTGAAATCTACGAGGAGGGGCCTGTGCCCCTCGTGCCCCTGCTGTAATCAAGGGGGAGTGCTCTTGAGCGGTTGTGCCATCGCCAATGAGTGGAGACACCCCTGCGTCAAAACACCAGAGCCGGATCTTGGGGGGGGGGGTTATGCCCCGGCGACAATTTCTGGGGACGACACCGTATTTCTGGGGGGGGGGGGTCGTTCAAACTCGATATAAAAACGTGAAGAAAAATGGATAAAAGTGGCAATTTCAATACTTTTCCATGCTCAGAAAATCGAAGACTGCAAAAAAAAAAAAAAAAAAAAACAAAAAAAAACCACTTATTTTTTTTTTGCGAACCCTTTTTTTGTTTTGCCGCAGCCCTTGACATTCTGCATTCATATCAGGGGTGCAAGTGTACTCGAGTAAAATTTTCTGAAGACTGCCTGAAAATTTCAGAAACTATGAGGGAGCTCGAACCTCCCCCCCCCCCTTAAAAACTCTTCAAATGTGAATACAGATATCATTGAAATCATGAAAAAAAAAAATTTAAGGTTTTTTTTTAAAACTTTTATAGTTTTTGAATGTGTTTTCTACCTGCCCAACATTTTCGGAAACAGCAATCCAAAATTTTCGGAATTTTCTAAAATTTCGGATCACAAAAACCCCTGATTCATATATGTTTGTTGCAATGAGTTTTTTTTCTTTCTATGAATAGTAATGAAACAACCGAAAATAATTTTTGGATGTGGAAACAACGCCAAAACGCAACAAGTTGACCAATGATTTTGACGCCAAGATAAGGAAAAAAGGCGATGAATTATATGATATTGCAGAATATCCTCCGTGCACTATCTTACGAGTTGAGCGGAACAAAAACTGCGGTGAGTGGGAGAGGGGGAAGGGGGGGGGAATCGAGGCGCTGGCCCGGGACTTTACTATTCGAAAGTGCTCCGAGGGATTTGACTTTTTCCACACCTTTTGCGGCGATATAACGAACAATGGTGCTGTTGTGCGAAGGCGTTGCATGTGTGTTCTATCCTTCATCCTTCTCTTTTTCCCCTGAGTTCGGCTGTCCCTCATTTGCAACCCAATCAATGGGCTTTGTTAAAAATGACGCTCAATTGGTCGCTCTTTTAGCGTAAGCCGCCCTGCACTGCAGTGTATGAGGAACTTTAATAACATTGTGCTACGTGCAAGCACGTTTAAACCCTAAAAACCGGATTTATAAACTGTAGATTGTTTTGAACGGAACTCCGTGGGAGGAGGAACGTGCCGAAAATTCTTCCATTTTACAGAGCAGAACATCGATAGTTTTGAAAAAGGTTTTTTTATTTATTTTCTTTTTTTTTTATCGGCAGGGCACGATTAACCTCTGAAGTTAGGGGAAGCTAATTCTCATTTCATGGCCCTCCACCTTCAGCTTTTAGTACATATTTTCTAAAAATTCTACGCGCATTGAAACAAAACTCACTAATGCTATACGGCCAAGCAGACTTCCAATTAAAGTTTATCCCCCCCCCCCCTCTCCGACATATTGAACTGTTGCACATTACATTTTTTTTGTACTCCCATTCGTTGCAGATAAGGGTGGTTAGTTGTTGTTTCAGATTTATGATTTCATAAAATTTGTCAAGCGTGAAAAAAGTATATTGTAGCTTGTTGGTGCAAATTCCACAGATGAAAATAGCTTGCTACCACATGTGTCCTCATTTTTCACAATTCTTCAAAATTTTTATTGAGCGAGTTCTAATGTTTGAATATTTTTAAAAATACATTCAAAAGCAGAAACTGAAATTTTTAAGTCTTTTTTTGGCCTTTGTGCTAAATGGTTTTCTCTCTCTCTTTTTTTTTTTGTGAGAAGTATATTTGCAAGCGTACAATTCTACTTAAATTTAAAAGCAATCAAGTATTATTGTTATTTTTATTAAATTACTGTTGTAATCTGAAAGTGCATTCGGAATTACTTTCGGAAAGTTTCCATTAACTTCATTCAAATTGCTGCATTAATATACTTTACTGCATAACTACATTAACTAATGTGCTGTATGATTCATGCAGACAAGTAACTTTTGAGCAAGAGACAGAATGTAAGTTTTCTCCTCAGTTTCGTCCGTAAAGCTTTAAATTTTTTTCAACATTAAAAGGGAGGGAGCAATTGTTGCGTGATTAAAAAATTTGGAAGCCATTAAGGAAATTGATTGCCAATGTTGCATTTTCCCTCTTGGTAGGTTTGTTAAACATTCATCTTATGATTGGAAGGTAAAATGAGAATCCAACATTTCTTGTGCAATGCTGAACGCGATCGCCCAAGAAGCGGTGGAACAAAAAACCAAGGCTTTGTGGAGTCGGAGTGAGCGTGTTTTCTGTGGTTAAGGAGTCGTAGTCGGGAGCTTTAAAAATCTTCGGGGTCGGAATGGTCATTTCCTTTCCGAGTCCGTAGCTCAGCCAAATCTGCAAAGTCGGGGTCGGACTGATTTTGCAGTAAATGAATCTAGAGAGTCGGGTTATTTTCCTTTCTACTCCGTTGGTTTGCAAAAATCGTGGTGAATTGTCTCAATCGGTGGCAAAAGTTGCTTCACAATGACAACGCATCTGCCTACAGTGTTGAAAATAGACCTAATTTGTCTAGAGGAAAAACGTTTCAAGGCGTAAAAGAGGTTAATAAACTATTGTTGTTTGTTCACTTAACTGATAGGTTACAACAGATTAAGTTAGAACAGGGGCTCCGCTGTCGCTGGCAAACTTTTCCAATTCGAGACACCATTTGAGGCAGTGAGGAGCAAAGGGTTGTAAGTGCTAAAATTAAAATTTTCCAGATAACCTGTACAAATGGCATTAGGAGAACTTCTCTGCGTTGATGGCACTAATAGCTTTACTAGGTTCTGCTATAGAGCATGATTTAGATAAAAAGTTCAAAGAAAGCCTACCTAGGATCTGAACTTCAAATGCGTTTTTCTCGAAACTTAAAAAAGTCCACTTACTTACTTACCACTTACCCTTTGTTTCTCACTGCCTCTATTTGAAGAATTAAAATCCTCGTCTCTCCTCGCGGCACCCACTTTAGTAGTGGTTTTACGGGTTTGGGGGCCCGTCGCAATGCGTTTTTAGGGCATTGTGTGTCACAGAATGCTTTGACTATCACAGAACTATGTAACACATTTATCATCTGCATTTTTGCATCCCCCTCATCTCTTTCGGGGACCTTGTGGTCGTGGGGGCCTTCGAATTGCGTAATTTGTGACATGGTAAATAATCGACAGTGTGGATTACAACATGGTGGATATTCTACAATTAATGTTTTGAAAAAGAATGATATTTTCAGTAAAAAATATAATAACTTAATAATTTGGGAGCAGAAGGTACTCTTTCACATGGTTAGCACCAGAGTTGCAGAGTCGGAAGGAAGATGAGCAACTCCGACTCCTTTACCCTAAGATCAGTTCGGCTCCGATTCCGCAAACACTGGCAGAGTTGCGGGCTTGAAAAGAAAATGACCAATTCCGAATCTTGGAGTTTTTAACCTTCGACTCTGACTCTTTTTCCACAAAATCAGTCAGATTCTGACTCCGCAGCTCTGGTTACTACTGCAAAGCCATTTTTTTTTCATTTCGCTATACCTATATAGCTTCTGCAAAGTGAACAGTTCACAAATAATCCAGATATCACCCTCTCGAAGACGCCCCAAATTTGTGCAACACGAGTGTTTCAACAGATATTGCTACAAGGCTTTTTTTTTTTTTTTTCCGCCAAACATTCCAAAGTCAACAGAAGATTCCTTTATAAACGAAAAAACACGAACACCACATCTTCTATTAACTTGTTCGAATAATCAAGCAGCTGAAAACCCGTTTACCACCTTCTTAAAGCATCTGTGGCATTCTGACTTCTCTGACCTCAACATTCATGAAGAATATTATCGGACAATTTACAGTCTCATCGAAACACTGATTCGCGATATCGTAGCGAAATCTCAGCCTTGCAAGGACGGTACGCGCTCGTCATACAAACACAAATATTCCAATAAATGCACAACAAGTCAGAGTGGAATTAGAAACTAAAAATACTGCCCACGCATTTTAACATACAACCATACATTTTACGTAACCTAGCACGTTTCCCACTCCTTTATGACAAGCATTCCTATGCATCATTAATGGTATAGCAGTAACATTTTTCACGCTGATGAGCAAGTACTCGCGAAATAGTTCTGTGACATAGACGACATCTCTTTTGTTTTATATAACAGCATGCACGAGTTTTGTAATGCCATGTGGGAAGAAATTTAAGTGAATGGTGATGCAATAATAAATAACGTAAATAATTTATATTAACTGCAAAGGTAGAGCTAACTATAATTGCTTGAATGCCTATCAAGTACAGGTGACATTTATTCCAACACATCAAAAGACAGTTAGAATGAAAATAAAGGCGGAAAAAAATGTACCCCCCCCCCCTGTTGAGGAATCATTCACTTTGAAATTTTTAAGTAGAAAAATACTGTGTGACCACAGGCGCGTTGGAAAGGCGAGCGTCCGGTTTACGAGCGGAAACAGATGCTTCTATTTGTATGCAAGGATGCCAGTTTGCTGTTACGGATGTGTGTTGATCTCTAAATTAAGCAGATTCATGTTGAAATAAACCAAACACACGCATTATTTTTTAACCGACTTCAAAAAGGAGGCGGTTATCAGTTCATACCGTATGTATGTTTTTTTTTTGTTTGTCCACTCATAGCGTCTCACCTAGTGAACCGATTTTGATGATTCTTTTTTTAATGGATAGAGGATGGCTCAACTTAGGTCCCATTACTTTGTTTGACCATATTTGTTCTTTAGAAAAAAAGTTATGGGCAAAAAACAGTAAATTTCCCTATTAAATATTGATATTGTAGCAAAGTTCGCACTTTCCATCCGTGGATAACGGTGGCTCAGTGGTAGAATTCTCGTCTCCCACCCGAGCGACACGGGTTCAAATCCCGACTAGGACAAAGTGAATTTTACTAAAATTTCGTTTCTACTGTTTCCCGTATTTTCTCGAATGTTCTATTAATTTCTGTATCTTTTCAAGTCTGGAAAGTTCCAGCACTTTTTCAAGTTGTATATAAGGAGATGTAACGTTGTTCATTCGTGGTTCTGAATAAAGATCTCGAGTTGAGACTAACGAGTATTCGCTTCATTTGGCTTTCATTGTCTTCGCTATCTTCATCTACGCGACAATATGAGACTCATTGTTATAAAAGTTTGGTGCCATATAACTGTAACATTAATAGTAATTGTAATGATAATTTTGAATAAAGGCTTTTCTAAAGCAATACAGTGATATAGAGCCGCACTTCTTACTAGGTAACTTCTTACTTTTACTGAAATATCTACATTTACACTAAAAAGAATGAAATAAAAAAATTTTGAAAAAAAAATAGAACCGACTTCAAAATTGCTCTAAAAAGTGAAAAATAATTTTATTCTTTAAACACCATCGATAATACTTTTAAACATAATTTTTGAAGTTGGCGCAAAAACAAAAAATAAAATCCATTGTAACCATGATTCGTTCATATTTTTATCAAAAAATCATCCAAAGTTAGGAACGAAACATTTATATCGTTACTCAAATATGCTGTCATCAATGCGTAATGCATGTGGTAGTGAAGAAACTGGACGTGGTTAAATTTATACTTGTAGTTGAGTTATGGCTGTGAATGATTTTATCGATCGTTTTTGCCCAACTTCAAAATCGATTTAAAAGTATTAATATGGTTATTTCACTAGAAACAATTTTTCAGAAGTCTATTTTTTTTTTTTTTTCCTTTTCTTTCTCATTCAGATAGAATCGTCTTAACCGGCAGTTTTGCCAAGTACGTAGCAAACGTGGTTCGATCGTACACAGTAATGAAACGCTGTAAAGCTTTCTAAACTAAACAATTAGTTTTTGACAAAAGTTCAACAGATTTCTGTTTTCAGTGGCCCAAGCAGATTTTTTGTTTCTTCTGGGAGTCACCCAGACATGACCTGTGGAGACTACAGCAATATTTATTTATATACAAGGGCACCTCTAAGGGAGGTCACTGTACCCTCCCAAAAACGTTCTTCATTGTGTTGGACAATTCGGCAAATTTATTGACGGTATTAAATTATTGCAATAAAAAAAAAAGTCTTAAATGATATCTAAATGTCTCTTTCCGTTAGTTATGTTTACATGTTTGTATTTTCTCATTCGGTAAGATTCGGTTTCCTGTGGAAAAACGAGAATTCCTCCCCTCCCAAAATATATAAGCTCAGGTCGGGGGGCCAATGGGAACATTTCTCAGAGGTTACTACTCCAGAGGGTTCCTCCCAAAAATTTTTCCAAACTGAAGTTTAAAAAACACAATCTTAGACTATCTTAGGTGACTTCAAGGAACAGGGAAGATTCGGTAGCCTTTCCCAGAACATTTTCGGCCTTAAAGTCGTAAATCGGCCTTAAAGTCGTCGGCCTTAAAGTCGTAATTAAACGTAATTTTAAACTGTTCTTGGAGACGATGTTTCAACCTCATCGATATTACAAGTCGTTAACGTCAGTTTTTCTTTTTAGAAAATTAACATGCAAAGTGAAAAAAGTTTCATAATATAATTTGCAAAATTCTTTACATTGATTTGCCGCTTGAGAAAAGTTGCTCTAAAGTGATTATTGCAATTACTATTAGTATTTTATACAATTAATAAGGATATGAAACAAAAGAAATTGTAAGGTGGTTGGTGTTAAAGCCCCATCTGCTAGCTTTTGCTCGCAAACCCCGTAAAAATGTATAGCTGACCCTAAACATCCAGGATAAATTCCTGTGTAGTCCCTCTCGCGCTTGCGATGAGTCACGACATGCTCTTTCCTCAGGTGAAAGAAGAAAAAAAGGAGAGTTCCCGAGTAAATCGAAACCTCTTTGACCTTCCCCTGCGCATTCCATTCTCTGGTGCACACAATGGTTCCATACGCACTTTTTACGCTACTCGTAAAAACTAGGCTTGGAGGGGAGGGAGGAGACGGTCATTCCCCACCCCCCTACGACCTGGAATGAACGCACGCGCGACTCGATTACTATGTGAGGGTTGCTGGGGGGTCGGAACCGAGGAGGGATGCGGCAGGAACGCGGCATTTCGGTGCGGGGACTAGGGATTCATTCGTCCCATACGATTTTTTTTCCGTCCCACATAGCTTCAGTTCAGCCGCGAAATCTTTCATGTATCACAGTAGATTTTAGGTTTTACGGGTTTTGCGAGGGATGAAATGGTAATAGCAGCTTTCCCCATACAGATCTTGATGCCTATGGTTTTCTTTTACAAATATATATTCTCCATATTCCCCCCCCCCCCAACATTTTTTTACGTTACTTAACATTTTTTTCGGATAAATCTTTTGCAGAAAGGGAGCAAGAAGAGCTAAACTTTTGAATCGAAATTAAGCACTTGGTGCGGTGCTGAATTCGTAACTCTAACTTGAGGGTCGCGCATTCGATGCCTACCGGTCGAAGATCACCCTTGTGCAATTCTCAGTCCCCCACCCCCTTTCCTGAAACGACCTCCTTTACAACCAGAACCTGGAACAACGATGAAACTACATTCGTTGCATCATCTTCTCACAAAATTAAAAACTATTCTACATAAAATAACAATTCATCACTTCGAAATAAATATTTTCTTTGTAGAGCAACTACGTTGCAGGTTGCAGAAAATAAATGAGGCTGTATGCAATTGTTCGCCATCACAGATTCGAATACATTCTTCCTTATTAATAGGTACTACGACATTAGAAAATCGCTCGTCAAGGTATGACGGGTGAAAATTGCTTCAACACTTGAACGAAGCAATTGCCTATTTGGTGATACTTTGATAGTTGAAATTTCAACCCATACTCCAGTGGATTAGCCCTAAACTCCAGTAGGTAGCGTTCACTGTTGACCACTTTTTCATTTCTTCATTCTCCTAAAATGAGTCTTACCAATAAAACAGTTAAGTTACCGGATCCAGTTCGTCCTCGTCAAATTAAAGCCTTTCCCTGCATGTCAAACATTAGCAAAACATATTATCAAATTATCATGTTGTGGTGCGAGTTTCATTGTTGATGACGTCAGGAGCGTTACTTGATCATTCGCTATCATATATATGAGGATGTATTAAACTTAAAATCGCAGTTGCGCTTAGCTACCCAACATGTACTGCAACATTTTGGGGGAAACCTCTTTCTGCTTCAGCATATCCCAGCAGAAACAGTTGTCTGTCATAGTACGCTGCAGCCCAACCAAGAGGGGGAAAAAAGCCTTCAGAATTGAAAATATCTTGATATGTACTCAATGTGATGAACACGGTTAGAAAAACTGATTCGAACTCATTTTTGGGACTCCGTGAGACGAGAGTTTGTTCAGGCGAGTGACACTGAACTTCAAACAATGTGACAACCTATTGCGAGCAAGTGCTCAGGTGATACCTGATCAAACACAAGGGGCTCTGAGTGGAATGGAAGACTCGGTGCTTTCACCCGTGGAATAAGTAAGGGGAGCGACGAATTGAAACTGTCCTTAGAATGAGAAAATTCTTATTTCTCGATTTATTAACGCAAGATGCACATTCACGCGAAGTGAATTCTAGGATGTTTCTAAGGAAAGGATGTTGGAAGTATGGAAGCAAGAAAAAGTTCGAAGCATTGTTGGAGTGAGGAGTGCCCACCTAGTGGGGTCATGGCGCAGACTGCGCCATTAAATTTTTTAGAAGGGGGTTGTTTTAAGTTGTATTTTTCTCTTTTTTTGGGGGGGGGGGGGTCTTTACGATACGTAGGGCGTGTGCCCTTACTCTTAGGGGGGTACCCCTGGCCAGGCCCGCGCCAAGCCTAATCAGCGTCGTCGTGCAAATGTCTTTTGAGCGCCTTTATGCCGTAGCGTTCGAGAAAAATCTATTTAACACTTAGAGTGAAGTTTTTTAGTCAGATATAATGTGGAAAAAATAGGTTTGAAATTTAATTTAAAAAAAAAAGAAACATTATGTAAATATTTAATTGTGGAATACAGCAAACATTTTTACTTCATTTCTCGATGTTATTTGAAGTGCAGTAGCTCATTTGATATGCTAATGCGTTTTGGAAAAAGATAATATTCTAATATGAAAGTTAACGCCGCTCTAAATATCTCTCTAATTGATGAATAATTAATCAAACTTTTGTTCCTGTCAAAATACAACAGAATACTGATTATCTTATACATATAAAATCTGAGTATCTATCTATCTATCTATCTATCTATGTCCAAGCTTCTTCTCCCGAACGACAGTGAACTGACCATCGAACCAGGTATCGATGGATTCGTCATCTTCCCGTCTTCATGTTTGGCTATTTAACATAATCCTCCGATAATAATTAGCGGAGATATCAATTAAAAATTATTAATTATGACTCTTAGATTTCAAAATAAAATCCATATTTTTCGAAGGCTTTCCTCCATTCAAATTATTATTCAGTGCTTCAACTCAACTTTCCGGATGAACGCTTTTATTAAAATTTACAGCGTGAAGAAAATCATTGAAAAGAAACATCTGTTGCAATTTTTTTTCTCGAATATAAAGAAATAAAATTAGGCTTTTGTTTTAAGGCTTTTCCTGTAATCAGGGTGTTTAAGTTGTTTACTTTTCGATTATTTTGCCGTAATCTGCAGCAAAATTTTGCTGTTTTTTTTTTTTTTTTGTTCAAGCCTGATTGTTAAATACGCGTCACATGACATAACTTTCATTTTCGAGGAGGACCGTGCACGTCGTAAAGTAAATGAGTGATTTACAAGTTATTTGAGTTCTTTGAGGGTTTGTACCTGGAAAACGGATTGATGTAATTCTTGTACGACCATGTGGATAGAATCCATCCAAATATTTATCTGAGTGGTATGTTGCATTAATAAACACCCGGGCAACGCCGGGTAGTAGACTATTTTATGTAAAAAGCGGATTGTTATTGTGCATAAATATTTCCGATATAGTCTATCAGATGTAATTCAGTTTAACGTGAGTAAAGATTATAGTTGATAATGCATATATTTTCCCCTTTTGTGCTGACTGAAAATGTACTCATAACTTGTATCATTGATAACGATTATTAACGTTGATGAGGTGTTTTGGCAAAAATATGTTTTACTGGTGTTTTGCAAACCTTGCTTTACGCGCATTTATTTATTCCTTAACGCGTTAGAAACTAGTGTCAGTGTACTACAAAAGCATCAACTGGACTGCTCTTACATTTTTTAGGTAGCCCGTGCAACGCCGGGCACGCAGCTAGTATTATAAATTGAAGCATAATAATATAGAAGACATTCCACCTTAAAAACTGAAATTTAAATGTTTTTCTGCAAAACAAGTAAATTCTAAAGTACGGAATCGTTAGAAAGGCATCGAATTTAATATCTAAAACATAAACATTGTCCAAAGCTCTTTTTTAAATTTAATGCACAAATAGTTGAAGAAACGGGCGGGGGTTAGAGAATCAAGTAATTTTGGTCAAGTCGTTACTTTATGGAACTAAAAAGTTAGCCTATTGTCTAGAATATATAAGTGTTACGCACGAGTAAATAATATGCAAATGTGCTTAACAAATTTTTAGGTATGATAACATGAAGCAGTCGAATTACCACGAGCAGTAGTTAAAAATCACAAAAATACGTATTGCTCCAAGCAGTCCCTGCACAGTACAAAAAACTCGAATTTGAGTGCATAGAATTCTATATTATTTCTCTACTTCTTATACAGGGTGTTCCGTTTTCAAAATTATTTTCTGTTCTTTTTCTATTCCAATTTTAAGAACAGGACGAGACGAGTAAATTACAAAGTTATCATAACGTGGAACCGTAACATGGGCAAGCCAATTGGCGAGTTCATCATACATTATTTATAAATATACTGACGCAACAAAAGACCTTCTGATTTTCTACTACGGGCAAAGCCGTGCGAGTGCCATTGTCAAAAATCCATGCAAATGTTATGCGTGATACGCAAAAACACACGACAAAACCTCGAACAATTTGAAAAACCACTCTGTGCACACGTATAATTTTAAACGCACGTTAACTGCTATATTTTCCCCCAAAAGACGTTATTGACAGCTAGTGAAAAGTGGTGTAAGTCACAAAACGCTGCGTTTCATGTTTCGGTGAATATTGGTCGTACTAATTTCAAACTTTTTGTGTTGGAATGTTTTTTAATGGAGATTATTTCCCTAAACATAAGTTACCGTATAAAAAGTTAAATTTTGTACTTTTTGACTTTTTTTTATTTTCACTTCAAACTTTCAATATCTTAACTCTGCACTTGATTTTGAACATTTTTTGCAATTAGAAGTATACATCTAGGACTAACCGTTGCGAAAGTAAAGGTCTTGAGGTTAAAACGGAACACTATGTATATGCAAGGATCAATCGAATTTGAAAACACACTTTTTCCTCCTTTTTTATAAAAAAAAACGTCAATTAACCTTAGCCAAAGCGTCTAAGAACGTCTAAAAACGTTTAAAAAATCAGTGCAAAAGGACATTGGTTTGCGGTCTTTAAATAGACACAAGCATGTATTAGCACATGTTTTTCAAAAGATGGCGCTTTTGAAAAGCATGACACAATAATTTTTCCTGTTAGATATAGGAAGTTAGACGGATGGCTAGTTTCAATGAGCAGTATAATTTCTTCGCCACCTTTAGATTGAATGAAAAGTTCAATTTTTTGTCGGAGATTTTTGTTTTCCCATTTGTGTTTTCCCATTTGGTCCAAAATTTCTCGTGGTTTTGACTGACAAGATTTTCTTTATGTGTTTGACAGTTTGGGCCAGTTGGAACCTCACCAGATTTTTCTTATCAATTGGAGCATTTTTGATCGGTAGAGCTCGGCGCCTTTTTGACTCTGGCGCCGTCGTGCGTCGCACGACTTTGCACATAGGGACGCGGCCCTGCCCTGGCAGTCCGCGCCAAGCCTGACCGGCGCCGTCGTGCAAATGTTTTTTCAGCGCCTTTATGCAATGGCGTTCGGCAAAAATATTGTTAACCCCTGGAATGAGGGTTTGTAGACACATATGACGTAGAAAATAATGCGTTTGGCATTTAATTTATTAAAAAACAATGTGTAAAAATGTGTATTTAATTGTGGATTACAGTGTAAGTTTTTACTTCATATCTCGAAGTTATTTCGATTTCAGTAACTCCTCTGCTAGCTAAAGCGTTTTGAAAGAAGAAAATATTTTAAATATCAAAGTTAACGCCTCGCCGCTCTAAATATCGCTCAAATCACTAATTGATGAATAATTAATCTAGCTTTCAGGAGTGTTAAAACATAACAACAGGGTAGTCATTGTTCTTCTAAATTGAAGTATAGAGCATATCCCGCTTTAAAATCTGAAACTGAAGTCCCTTCCGGTAAAACCAACAATTCTAAAATATTGAAGGGATTGAATATGATATCTAAAACAAATACATCTTCCAAAGTTTTTTTCTTTTTGACACACAAATAGTTAAAGAAAAAGGAGGAGGCTCGAGTAATTATGATTAAATCGTTACTTTTTGGAACAAAAAAGTTAACCAAAATTGTTGTCTACAATATACAAACATTACGCACAAGTAAAATATATGCAAATGGGCTTTCAGTAGTTTTTAAGTATGATAATATGAAATAGTTGAATTACCACGATCAATGATTACAAATCCCATAAAGACATATACAGTGAAACCTGTGTAATTGAACCACTTGCGGTGCACTACTTGAGTGGTCAACTTAAGCGTGGTCAGCTTATAGAGGTTGAATTATATGATAAGATCTAATTCTGTGCATGAAAATAGCGGTCACCTTAGACAGGTGGTCAACTAACAAGGGTGGTCCACTTTACAGGCTTTACTGTATTACACTAATTACAATACAACATATTCACCTCAAGATCCAAAATGGCGCCTCATATACTCAGACTTATGTACTATCGAAATACCGAAATAACATTCATGGCTCCACATTATGAAGAAAAATGCTAATATATGCATTAATTAGCATCACGTATTTTCAGTGTAAAAGATTACACTTTTGAATAGCACATCTAGACACAAAAAGGCAATAATTTTTCCTTCACATAGGCAACGAGAATATTGCTTGTTTCAATGAGCAGTGTAATTTCACCGCCACCATTGGATATAACCAGAGCCTGATGAACGCACGGTCAGACAGGTCAATGGAATGGGCACCACAATTTTAACGGCACCAAAATTGGGAAAATGTCTTTATTTCTTCCCGTTTTGGAAAACCCACATGAAAATGTGCAGATTTTCTTGTGAGGATCACAAATTTGCCAGGGCTGGTCATCACTTTGGTTTAACCAGGCCCTGGATATATTGGAAAGTTCAATTATATTTTTGGTTGCAGAGAATCCCCCATTTGGAGCAGTTTTGATTGGCAGAGCTCGGCGCCTTTTTGACTCTGGCGCAGAGGTTTGCCGCACGACCTCGCACATTGGGACGACGCGGCGCGGCCCTGACCCCTGGTTGGATTTGAAAACAATAGCCGCATAATGCATAATTTCTCTATAACTATGATGGCAAACTTGTCAATTTAGGATTCATTTCCATTTAGCCTTTTATGAACTACAAACTATTGAATTTCGTGAAGCACTAAATACTTATAAAAAATTTCTATCGAACTGTTCCCGAAAAAAATGCATGGTTAATGGAATAAATTTTAATTATTATAATTAATTTATTTTTGAAAAGTGTTCTTTGGGGACGGGAAGGGAGGGAGCTTCAGTGTTAGGGGAATTAGTGAGAGAGAGAGAAGCCTTTTTAACCATCTTTACCCATCTTCTTTCAAGTTTTTATACCGAGTTCCAACGGAAAAAAAAAAAAAACACACACACACACACATAATTAAAGTGGATTTTCCGCCTAACAGAAGTCGCCACGTTGAGAAGAACCCCGGCGTGCTCCCCACTTTATCCCACACAGTACGCTTTCATTTTCAACAAAATTAACAAGAAATTTTGAAAAATTCAACTTGTTTGAAAAAATAAAGAAAAGGTGCAAGTCGCAATTTGTACAAGTAGTAGATTTTTAAATGCTTATACAGTAATAATCAAATCTATACTAATAATATAAAGCTGAAGAGTTTGTTTGTATGAACGCGTTAACCTCAGGAACTACTGGTTCGAATTGAAAAATTCTTTTTGCGTTGAATAGTTTGAGGAAGGCTATAGGCTATAATTTGCATTGATATTTTAATTAGAAGAAAAAAGTTATTCAATGTTTTATGTGATTTTTAGCAGTTTTTAGTACTTTTTACCCCACGGACCCCGAACCAATTTCGCTAGAAAAATATTTTTTGTACGAAAATGTAAGAAATTTGATTTTAAGTTTGATGATTTTTTTTTTTTTTGCAGATAGAGTGATTTTTGTATTGTTATGAATTTTTGAAAAAAACCTTTTATTTCGCATTTTTTCGTGTGTTTAATTTTTTCTAAACTCATCCCGCAAAAATTAAGGCCTCTTTCCTAAAATTGAACTATATGATAGTAAAAACATTTCACCTTCTTTAGAAAAAAAAAGTTTTCAAAAATATGCAATAGTTTTTTTTAAACATTTTTTTTTAATAACGACTTCCAAGTATAGCTGAAGTTTTAGCAATCTTCAATTTACGATGCTCATTACGTCATGGCCACGTAATCCAACTGCAGCGCTCGCTTTTGCTTCTTTTTTTCCATTTAGGAATTTTATTCATTTCTCTCCTCCCCCCCCCCCGATGTTTTGCTGTTGTTATTTAACATTACATACTTGTGTGCATTTGATTCAATAAAAGCAGTGAGTTTTCTTTATCTTTTGCACACAACGGGGAACAGAGTTTTGTGTTTTTTTAATTAAATAAATAAAGCGCACGGTTTTTGCACGATCTTTATTTTATATACGTAGAAAAAGATTGTTAATTTCCATCAGAGGTAGGTAGGCTTACATCGTGCAGATCAATCGATACATAAATATTGGTAGATGGTAAGAGATAGGTCCGTATTTAAGGAACTTAAACGGGTGATCAAGCGCCCCGACTTTGAGAAAATAAAGCATTCACATAAAAGTGGACGGCTTTTTGCTATTTTCCGACCAAATGTGAGTCATCCGGCATTGAGAGTACACCTCCCCCCCTCCTTTGGGGCTGCTTGCATAGGAAGGCGAACCAGCTGGTTGCCGCAGGCGGCTATCTTTTTTAGTACAGTAAAATTAGGCCAAAAAATGGCCAAACCCAAACATCCAAAAAAAAAAAAGTTGAAAACTGTTGCAAATTACTTCTTACCCTTCCAGCAAGAAGGGGTAAAAAGTCCCAGCACTTTGCGCGTCGGGTTTTGGGGGAAAAAGGGAGGGGGACGAAATAATCCTTTTTTAAAATAAAAATAATTTTTCTTTCTTAAAAAAATGCTCAAAAGTCGCAGAAATCACACTCATATAATAGTAAAATAATAAACTCTCGTAGAAAAAATGCTAATTAACCGGGGTGCACGGGGGGGGGGGAGGGGTTTCATGGCGCAGATTGCGTCATTGGAATTTTTAAGGCAGTGTTTTCATTTTTCAAGGGGTATTTCTTTCTTTTTTGAGGGCTTTTACTCTGGATGGGTACTCCGTCACACTTCAGGGGTGCACCATCGCTTTGGGAGGGGGGGGGGACCATGAATTTGCATTCTAAAATCAACGATTGCAGTGAACTTCATGAAAACATTTCACTGATTTAAAACTTTTCCGAAGTACAAAATGCCACGCAATGATCTAGTAATGACAGAAGGATAATTCTAAAAGATCTAAGCGAGCTCAGTAACCAATTTAGTTGTGACTGGAGGTATTAAACTGTTTAGAGAGCTGGGGTGATATCTAAAACAAAATCCCTGTGCAGCATAAAAAATAGTTCAAATTGACTGCAGTTTACCACCTTCTTCTTAATTAATTTACTTCAACTTTTCTTTAATCTTTTGCCATTACGATAAATCGAAATTGCCAACAGTGCGAAGGGCAATGTTGTAATTAATCACCCTCCAAGTCGGTGGGGGTTCGCGTTTGCAAACACCTAGCCGCCTCTCTTTTACGCAGCCTGTTGTGTGAATTATGCTAAATATGCGAACATATACTTGCAACACTATCTGAAACTTTCGAGTACATTATGCAATTTTAAAAAAAATGATAAATATGTCACATCAGCTACCAACGATCCAACGCAGTGACAAATTTAGGTGGTCCAGAACCTGTAGTGATTCAACGATGGAAGAAGTCTTGATGAGAGCAATGAGCAATACAACAGTAGAATGCTGAATGCTGCTCTTTCCCTCTCTACGGGTATTGACTCAAGTTGGTAGTGGTGTTGCTCGCCGATACTGGTCGGTCGCTGATAATACGGTGAAATGTGATGAGGGGTAGTAACAAAAAAAGGATATGGATGGCAAAAAATTTAGTGGCATTTCTTTGTAAAGGAGGTATGCAATTATGTCTCTAGCTTCTGTTACGAGAGTAGTTACCATCTGTAGAGATGTGTAAGCTCAAACCATCTTTTGTACCGAATAGTATGAACAGTAAAAAAGATGGAACAACAAATTGCTAAAAACTTCTAGTACGAGTTGTGCGTTGATCCTCCATCAGTATTCGATGAATCTGGTTTCAGAAGTAAAGAAAACCTGTATGGTAAAGTGTTATTATTTGAAGCAAAAGATCCATCCACGCCACCATAACAAAATAAACAGTTGGTGTCATATATGTTATAGATGGAAGATACCTTCTCGATCATGTTTTTTCTCTTTTTTTTTGGTAATGATCTGCAAGCCTCAAGGAAATATGGCAGCAATGCAGTGTATATGTCACTTTTAAGTATGGGAAAGCTAGTGTCATTTTTGATGGGTACAAAGAAGGAGAAAGCACAACAGAAATATCTGCGTCCTATTACAACAGCAAGCCTTCCGCTCTAGAAGACTTTCTTCGCCTCATATCTTCTGCTTGCTCTGAGGGGTGCATTGGAAAAATGAATATTTGATAAGTCTGAAAGTGGACTGAAGTGCTCAACTATATGCGCAAACTGTGTCAGACATAGCTGCAACAATAACGATTTTGCCGAGAATCTAGATTCCAAAAAAGATCTTGATAACGAAGACTTTTTGTTACAAGCGTAGGAGAAATCATTTGAAAACTCTAGTTCTGTTGGAGCTTTTATCTCAATCTGATGAAGTATTTGAGGCATGCATGTTATAGCGCAAACTAAAAATTTTTCCTTTTAAGTACTGCAAAAAAGCAATATAGTAAAGGGGAAAACAAACAGTACAGCATAATTTTTCTGACCATTTAATCAAATGTTAAATCAGAGGGGGGGGGGGAATCTTTAAGTATATTATTTCGTTTTGGGTGGTGAGATAGTTCTTGTGGTGTGACAGTCCTGATTTAATGCATTTTAAATGTACATGAAATAATACTTCTACTTGAAATGGAAAGAAAGGGGGGGGGGGGAGTGATAGGCGGATTTTTTTTTCGGTGGAGGGGGTGCTGTAGCTTTGGAAGGAGGGACACCATCGCACTTGGAGGATGGACACACTTGATTACTAACTTTAACTATGCATAAAATAATATTTCCACTGGAAATGTATGGAGGGGTGGAACGGGGGTACTGCTTCGTTTTACGGGGATAGGGGGGGCTCTAGGTGGGTTGTGTCATCCCTCTTGGGGGCAAACGCCTTTATTTTCATGCTTTTAAATTTAGTATTGCATAATAATGCCTCTTGAAATTTACTCTAAAAATTCCGAAAAAATGCTCAAAACAGCAATTTTTAGATGCCCCCCATTCCGAAACCCGGCGCACAATTGGGTGGGACTTTTTACCTGTTCTTATTGGGAGGGTAATAAACAATTTGCACCAGGTTTAGCTTTTTTTTTTTTGGATGTTTGGGTCCGACCCCTATTTTTACTGTACTATTTATGAGTTTTAGCGAATAGTTTTAAATTCCAAAGATACTTTAATAGGTTTTCTGAAAAGGTGTGTACGCAGTTTAGTTGAAGAAAAATGATCATTTCACATCAGTAGTTGCTAGTTATGACTATACAAACGGTGGAATTAAGTCAAATAATATTGATATTTTTTCTCCTTTCCAAAAAAAAATGTCGTTTACGTTTGAAAGGAACTCTCACCTCCACTTAAAAATTGAATCTTTATCCCTGCAGAGTAGAACGACTAATAATGCAAGTTACATCTGAAATATGCATGTATGAAAAATACCTTCCCTGTGATATATGCCGGTTAGTGGGTAATGAGAGAAATACCCAGCGAGATCGAAGAAAGATTAAAAGTTTAAAAATGACATTCTAAGTGAGATGATAATAAGTAAAGTGGTCAGATTCAATCATCGATCTGTAATAGAGATATCGGCAATTCATCTGAAATTGCGTCTCTACTCATCTCGTCTTAGATTAGGGAATATCGTCTGACCTTAGAAGTTAAGTTTTTAAAACTGGAAATCTCCGACGTCAGAAAATATTGCTTGTTGCAAAGTTTCAAGTTTTAAAACCAGTCCTGCAAAGTTGGAGTCGAACTGATTTTTCAGTAAAGGAGTTGGAGTGGAACTGACTTTTGGGTGAGTTTGAATTGGAGCCGGAAGTCAAAGGCTTTATAATTCCAAGAGTTGGAGGTTGGAGTCGGTCGTTTTCCGGTTTTCTCTCAGAAGGTCCGCTATTCTGCAGTGCTGCGGTGTCAGAGTAGGAGTCATATGGAGCTGGAGTTGCTGGAGTTGAACATTTTGCTGTAAAGGAGTTGGAGTTGAAGGTTTTATTCCCAGAGTCGGAGTCGAAGACAGACTGTCACTTTCCCTCAGAGTGAGTCAGCAACTCTGCCAGTGCTGCAAAGTCAGAGTCGAGGAGCTGGAGTTGAACATTTTGCGGTAAAGGAGTTAAAGGCTCTAACACTCACAGAGTCGGAGCTGAAGATGAAGTCTCATTGTCCCACCGACTTCTCATAAACGTTTCCAGATTTTTTTTTACAGTGCAGCCCTGCTTAAAAAAGAATAAAATGAAGAATGGTTGCTTGAGTGCGAGAAATGTGTAATCAGTCATCCACAGGACATCCTTGTGGACACCCTACCCTTTTAGGTTTTAAGACGAATTCTCTTAATACGTTACTGCATCGTGTCGACATTTGGCATTTTGACAACATATCCAATTTAGTCTTCTTAAATGCTGCTATAAGAACAAATTGAATCTCTGTTGCTTCCAATAACCAAGAAAATACTCACTAAAGATGCTATTAAATCAATTTTAAACTTGTAAATGCACCAATCTGATAGAAAACAAAATAGATTCCTTTTTTTTGGCATTTGGAAATATAGGACTTTTTTCTTTTTTTTTTAAATTTTAGTGTGCTTGAAAATGCTTACTTTTTTAAAATTCCATAATGAACAAAGTTTAACTATTATTGAAATATTAATGTATTTTTACAATTTTTTTCAATTTTTGGGACATTTGATGGTAAATTATTTGTTGTTTTTTCAGTTTAAGTCCTATGTTGTCAAGTGGTTGTTTAACCATAAACCATGATTTTAAGTATTTTTCTCTTGATTTGAACAGAAATTTAAACTTATCGAACATATTTTAAAGTTTTTTTTAAAAAAAGAAATCATGTTTAGAAAGGTTAAATTTTTAAAAAGTACACAAGTAGGCTCTTATTTTGGGGTAAACTTGTTTTTTCGCCTCTGCAGCCCACAAAGTGAATTTTCCCCCCTTTTGGACAGTCCGTCATTTAGGTTTTGAAAAATTGATGTTTTTTGAAAAGTAGGCGTGACTTTTGCTGTTTTCCGACAAAATTTCCTATTACCCTTGTCCCCCCCTCCGCCCTCCAGGCAAAAAATCTAAATGATGGACCTGCCCCCCCCCCTTTTTTACAGAATAAAATTCCTTTAAAATTAGAATGCATGATGTTTTTTTCCTTCGCATTTGTGTTTTTCGAGTGGAACTTTTGAAAAAGAATTAAATTTTTCTTGACCCATTGATAGCGCATTTGTTACTTAGTTACATTCTTTCCCTTGTACCAAAATATGATGTCAAACTCGTTTTTATATGGCGCCATCTAATGGCAACAGAACGAAATACATAGATTTTTGTATAAATTTCATTTGAGTAGTTACGTTTTATACATTCAAGACCAACTCGTCTTGTGTACATTTTTCTTTTTCTTCATATTAATTGGAAAAAATTATCTCTTTAAATATTCTCAATATTTAAAAAGATAATTAATTAATACTTTAAAGGGTTTTTGTCTCTCAAAATTTTCTGAGAATATAATCGATAAGCATTAATGTATGTTGCCTGATGATTTTATGTATGAGATTCGAGATTAAGAATGATGCACTCGAGCACCAGGATGTTTTCCTGGGGTTGCTTCCAGGTCTGTCATCTAAGGAGTGAGGAGGGGTCAAATGCCACTGGCTTTGAAAAATTAATGTTTTTCCAAACCAGTTGGAGTTATTTTTGTTGTTTTCCCGATAAAATTTGCATTGAGTATATAAACCTGGCCTCACTCCCCCCCTTCCCCCTCCCTGCCGCTGAAAAAATTGAAATGGGTGCAGTCTGGGTGCAGTCTGACATTTTAACATACTATGATTGGCATATTTGCAACACGAATAGTTGTCAAGGGTTCGGGAGGGGAGGAGCAGGGCCGGATTTAGACTTCAAGTCACTCCTTGCGAAAGTAGAAAATTGCGCCCCTGCAGAATTACAATAGATAATTTTTTAAAAAATCATAAATTGCACCATTAAAATTCTTAGGGGAGTTGTTTTCAGGGGAATTTCACGATTTTTGAGGGGCACCTCTTTTTTTTTTTTGGGGGGGGGGGTCTTCGTGGCACCTGGGGGCAGATTTGCGTCATTGCTCTTCAGGGACCTGGCATGGGTGACTCCCGGGGCGGTAATTTGTGGTGCCGCCCCCACACAAACACAAAAAAACGCTTTAATATTCTACGAAAACATGAAAACTTGAAATTCATACAATTTTCAGAAACAACTTCATTTGTGTTATAACGAAATTTTAAAATTAATTAAAGTGGGCTAATGAACAAACGACAAATAACCAGGGCCAGATTAACGTCTAAAATTAGGGAAGCTAGGCCTCATTTTGGGGCCCCCCACTTTTTGTTTAGGGAAAATTTTCCAAACATTCTATGCACCAGTGGCGGCTCGTCACTAAGGGCCGGGTGGGAAAGGCTCACCCGGAAAAATAGTACATAATTAAATTGTTAAAAACATATCTTCTGGTGTTTCAGTTTTTAAAAAATCGGGGCATGAAACTGATTTTAAATTTCTAGCACTCTAATTATCGCTAATATATAAAGAAAAAAAAAGTTTCTCTTTTCTGTTAACTAGCGTTAGCGCTTTAGGAACGTTCCTTTGGGCTTTTTTAACGGCGGCCTACAACTTAACCAACTGCGACGATTGAACCAAAGTAACGAAAACGGAAAGCGATGTCACCCAGAACGATGTGTTTGGGCCGGGTCCTTCCTGCCCCTTGGAAAACCATCTTCGTCCAATGGCAATAGTAGAAGCAAGTGGGAGGAAAGTGTCTTTATACAATGTTTCAGCGAAGCAAAGGGCAGAAATCTCGGAGCCCACCCCACGGGGAAGGAAAAGTTCTCTCATCGCTCTCTCGCGGTTTTCTCTCTCTCTTTTTTGATGGATTTTTAATTCATTTTTTCCTTTTCTTTAATCTTAGACGGCTGTTACTATCAGGTACTGGGTTTTACAATATTTTGGGTTCCCTCTGATTTCATTCCATGGAATACGTATTTTAATTTGTTTATTTTTCTTTATTTAACTTCGATCGCATTCTCGAAATTTCTGAATGGAGATTTTATTTTCGAAAAGGCGTTTGTCATTTTTTAAGTTGCAGTTTGAATTTAGGTGCAGTTGGTTTTCAGTGTTGTGCTAATAGAATAAGAGTTCAAACATTGTATTTTTGAATAAAAAGCCGTTCCTAATATAGTTTTCACTGGGTGAGATTTTTTCAATTTTCTGATAAGTTATGATAATTGGTTAAAGCAATAAGTCTTAATCAATGTAGGGCTTATTGTCATGCCTTTTCTATGCTAGAGTATTCTAAAGCAAACCTATCTTAGAGCAAACCTAAATTATTACACTCTGAAAATTAAAAGTAAATTAAGTTTTTTATGAAAAGAATATATTGCTAATTAAGTAAACTGCATGTTTCTAGAAAAATTAGTTACCAGTTTCGTAATTTGATCCAATTGTTATTAGGTATCAACTAGAAAACCGCCTGTCATGGTATGACGAGTGAAAATTGCTTCTACATTTGAACGGAGCAATTGCCTGTTTAGTGATATTTTGGTGGTTGAAATTTTAATCCTCACTCCAGTCACGTTAATTTTTACCTTCATTCCTTATAATTACTGTCTTACCAGTAAAACAATTAAGTTCCCGGATCGAGTTCAGCCTTGTCACAATGAAGTCTTTCCCTGCATGTTAAACATTACCAAAGCATATTATCAAATTATCATGCCGTAGTGCGATTTTCATTGTTGAATCACGCGGGTTACTCGATCATCCGTTATTATTTATATGAAGATATATAATAACAAAGCATGCAAAAGTAAAAGCTAATGCTACTATCCCAGAGATCATGTTGGTATCGAGGGTGTAATATGAATTAGATTAATGCCTTTTGTCATTTATTACTAGTGACTTGTGTTTGGTGTTTTTAAATATCAAAAATATATTATTGAAGTTGCTTTCCTCGAACTTTTAAAAAATAATCAAGTAGATTATTTTCTAAAACCATCAATTTCAACTTTGACGCTTGAGGAGAAGCTCGAAATAAGTAAATTGCAATAAAGCCTATAAAAGAACTGCGATAAAGACTGGTATTAATATATAGTAGCAATTAAGGTATCAATCATGATTTTCAGCAGTTATAATCAAGAATGGCGATTTGGCCTTACTAAGCGCACGTGTCTCTCCAATAGGGCCAACTCTGAAAAGATGCCAAAAGTACAATGAAACTAAAAACAATTGAAAAATTCTTTATTGTCAATTCGTCTGGTAAACTCAATAACGTAACATTTTTAAAAAATTCAATATTTACTTCAATGGAAATGAGAAGGATCAATCGTCACATTTGGGGCACTGATAAGTCGTTATCTTCTGTATGTCACTGCTGTGCACGTCTGTGCAGTATATATATCAGGATCATATCCCTTCACCCGATCCGTCGGAACGTTAATAAGGACACCGAGGTGTCTTCATAAAGTCAATCGTGATCTTTTTGGACTAAAACATCCAACTTTTCGAGGGGAATCAAATCATATTCAAACTGACGATGCCCAGCAACATTTTTCTCTTTGAATTCGCTAACTATATGAATTACTTTCTAGAACAATTAACTTTTTTTACACCATTAAACTACAGAGAACCACGAAGAAACAAAATGTACAGTAAAATAAGATCGGGCAATTTTGATTCGACTCTTTTGCAATAACTGTTGCTGTACTTTTGCCTGCTTTTGACAAACAGCTTATTGATAATGCTTTATCATCAGTTAGGCTTTCTGACGACGATAAAACCACGATCTGTTTTTCTTTTGTTTTGTGAAAACTTTATACAAACGCTAGAGGCACCCCGAACTAAAATTTTTGAGAGGAGAGGGTTTACGTTCTTAATTCACAAAATGAAACTCCGAACTTTACCGAATGATAAAAAATTAGATACTTAAACATAATTAGAAGATACATTAGACCTAAAAAGCTATATGGTCTCCAAATTTGCCAAATAAAGAAACTTTTGGGAGGCCACAGTGACCTCCCATCGAGGCGCTTCTGATAACAGCGAGCCCACCCGCCGAATTAAGCCACGAGCCGCCACTGCTATGCACATTGATAAAACACTGACTAATGCTATAAGTAGCTCAGCAGAATTCAGAGTTAAGTTTATTCAACCTTACCGACTGACATAAATTTTGTTTATTACATATGTCGCACTTGAATTCGCAGCAAATTTGGGTAGTAACATTTTGAAGCATATTTGACACTTCACAAAGGAAATTAAATGTCATAAAAGTGCATTTTATTGAATCAAATCCAACTTATTTGAAAATCTCGCTTGTAGCTACATTTTATCAAATGTGTCCTCGTTTTCAATAATTTAATTCTTTCAAACATTTTTGTTTAGAAAGTTCAAATGTTTGCAATCTCTTTGAAAAACGCAATTAAAAGCAGAAACTAGAATTGTTATGCACCGTTTTACAGTGATGTTTGGGCCCCCTAAAAATTCAGAGGGGAAGCTCAAGCTTCCCGAGACTTTTGGGTAATCAGGCCCAGCAAATAACAACACTATGAACGCTTTTTATATAACTTGGCTTTAGATGCAAATGTACAGGCCGCCGAGAGGTCAAAAAGTAAGGAGGTGTTTGAAATTGATGGTCCCTTAATTATTTCAAACGTATCTCAAAGGGGGGCGAAATGCAGTCTCCGGACACCGGAGCTTTGCGAGACGAGAATTGCGGTCAAATAAATTGTTCGTTTGATTATAATTTTGTAATTATGCCTTAACTTGCCTAATTCTGCCTAAACAAATGTACCACCTTTTGCTTTAGAAGTTTACCGATAAATTAGGATGATGGTGTCATAGGCGGCTGGTGCACCAAGAAAGAGGGACTTCAAAAGAAGTGTGTGGGTTTAAATGTTAGTCTATGACCATATTCCAAAAAAAATGGAGTATGGTTTCAAAAATTGGGACAGATGGACACCGTAGACTTTCTCCCCTTCCAATTTTAAGCTCTATTTTTTTGAAATAAGATGAGAAAAGTCCATTTATTTGGAATTTTCAGATTTAAATTTCGAGAAATAAATTAATCCACCCTATAAAAAATCATTTTTCGATCGATCATTAATTTTTAACTCTGAAAAGTGAGGGGGACAGGCCCCTTTACTGCCGAAAGTGAGGCGTGAGGGTCCTCCTTGCGCTCCCCCCAGTAGCTTAACAAGGGGTTGGCAGGAGTGGCTCTCGCTAGGGGCGCATCAGCCAGGGGGAAAGGCATTTCGACTGATAAAAAAAATAAAATTTAAAAAAGTTTTTCTTTTTTTTGAAATTTTTTTAAAAAAATTGATCATATAAGTAGAAAAATGCTTTTAAAAAAATATAGATTGAAAAAAAAAAAAAAAAGAAGAAAAAGAGCTAGGTGAAAAAAAAAATGAAACAAAAGAAAAAAAAAAAAAAAAACACGTGAAATTCCATTCGGATTCATTGAGTTAGTTAAAGACTTATACACACATTTTGTATACCAAGGCGGGTAAGGAGCGGTGGTGGAGGGCGTTCTATGCCGGATGATTCCATTTTTTTTTCGGGGATCGAGCGACATTTTGTCGAGTATAGTTTGAAGTGCATAGATTTTCTTAGGCTATATATATATTCTCATTATAATAAATAATATAAGCATAAAAATTCTTATTTGAACAAAATATTGAGAGGCCTTAATTAGCGAATATATATAGTAGGGGAATGTGAGGCAGGGTGAAATAGTTAAGATAACTTACTTTTTTCAAACTGAACAAATTGAAAATTACAGTGAATAAAGAAAGAACAATATATTTAATGATAAAACTTGCATTGAATCACTATTTTTAATTTTGGCACTAAATTTGTATACCTTCAAAAAAAAAAAAAAAAAAAAAAAGGTGGAAATTTTTCACTTGAATTTCTTTTATGAGGGCAAAGTGAAAAATGAAATATTCTTCTCTAATAAAGTATTTTCTATTTCATAATTTAAAAATGTTTTTTGGTATAATGGATCAGAAAAAAATGGGGGAAAAAAATAGGTATTGAAAAGAATAAATGAATAAAATAATTAATATGAGAAAAAATAAATTAGTGAATAAAACAGTGAATGAATAAGAAAATAAATGAATTATTAAACGAAGGAATGTAAATAAATTAATTAATAAATGTATAACGTAAGTGATTTCATAAATGATTGAATAAGTAAGCAAAATCAACTATTTTTCTTTGCCCCATTCACTTTGCCCCGCATGCAATTGACTAATTGTACAAAATGTTTAAACTAAAAATAAGCTTAATATTAAACAAATAAATACTGCAATGAACATTAGTAGGTTCTATTTAATATTTAAAATGTTAATAACAAGCACTTAATTTATAGTAACAAAAATAATTTTTTACTAACTACAAAATATTACGAAATTGGTATCATTTTTTGAAAATCGCTTTTGTATTATCATATGCTTTGATCTTCAGAGATAGCTTTTTCCTGATTATAATAGACTACAGAAGGTAGTACATGGTTAAAGTTATTACCAGATATGTGGTGCTGAAAAACAGAGTAAATATTTCATCATTTCACTTTGCTCCACATTCCCCTACTTTTAATTTGCCTGCATGTAAATGGTCGTGTTTTTTACTCAATTTCAGATTAGCAATGCTTTTTGTATTTGCTTTGCTTTCCTAATTATAATTGAACTTTTAAAATGCTTTGAATTTTATTTAAAAAACAATTTAAAATTTCTTTCTTTCTTTTAGTAAATGTGTAAATTATGTTTATTATACATTCTCCAAGTGGTTTGAAACAAATTCGATTAAAAGTTAAAGCTGTTTTGAAAAAAATAATAAATACATTGCTATAAACGGAACTGAAAAATGTTTCTTCTCATTTGGTTCTAGAACGTACATTATTTATATTTATTAACAAATTGCAAATATTACTGGTTTTATTGAATTTATGTGAAATCGCGGGAGAGAAATAAAAATTTTTTGGAAGGGGAAAATTCTCAATTTGCCGATCGAATTCCCAATTTTACCGAATGATAAAATTCGAACATGCACACACATACATTAGATAACATCAATACTGCGAAGGAACATTGGGCATCATTCTAAACAATTAAGAAAGAAAAAAAAAGAAAAGAAAATAAGAATATTAAAGTGCTGTCTCCTAATTTGTCGAATACATTAGTCAACCCCCCCCCAAAAAAAAAAATAAATAAATAAATAAAATAAAATAAAAATTGGGAGATCACAGTGACCTCCGGTGAATTCCCCTCGGGGAGAATCTGCTGTGGGGGGGGGGGGGGGGCGCAACTTCTTAAGTTCGCCAGGGGCGCTAGACCCCACAGTTACGCTACTGCCCTCCCTCCGTATGAGCCACCTATGGATGGTGCTAAGTTATTACTATAGAGATATCTTCGTTCTCTTGAAAGGGTGCTGAATTATTTTAGAAACTTAACTGTCTTTTATGAGAAAGGTTTCTGAATTCTTCAGAAAGATTCCAGATCAATGTTAAGAAGATTATTGACTTTTAGAGGGAAACTTTCTTGTTTTTTGCCAAGTAGTTACTAGCAGAAATTATGGTCACCAGCTACCCATTAGTTTCCAAGAACGCTTCTGAACTTTTACAGCGCATAAAATGTATTATTTCCCCTTCCTGTTTTGTAATTATCAAAATAAATTTCCATTTTGTTCATTTTGAAAAATGTCTTTGTTTTTTCAAAATTGTTTTACTTTCTCTCACATTTCCGCTTACTTTCTCTACATATCTTGACTTATGAATCGACATTACTTAAATACTATGTTACAAAATCTGAACAAACATTTTTTAAACGTAACAATTAAAATTTTAAAGTAAAGAGACCTAAATTTTTTTAAAAAAATATTACTTATTCTTTTGAAAATTTATAAGTTAATATCTAAATTTTCCAAAATTTTGGGCGAAAATCTCTTTTTTTCAAATATTAACTTTTATTTTTGGTTAAAATTTAGGTTCATATTATAAAAATAAACCAGACAAACATACATGCAAAGTTTTACGGAAATATATAAGAAGCTTTCTGAAGTATCACGAACGCAAAACGAGAAACCGATACCTGAGAAAAAGAGGCTTAAACAGCTGCTGTTAACGTAAATCTCTATGGGGAAAGTTAACCATTTTTACGAACTTGAAAAGTTTTTTGCCCCCCCCCCCCCCGTACGGTAATAAATAAGGTACCAAATTGTTCAAAATTAAATTGTACGTAATATATATTTTTTCCAGAAAGTTGAAAATTTTGAAGGTTAAAGGTCCTTAGACCCCTTAAAAAAAGGCCGGGGGTAGCATAGTTAACAGGGAACTGAGCTCGGAGGAATCTGGAGTCGGAGTAGTACAAGCAGCATATGCGGAGTACGCAGTTGTCAAATCCGTGGATTTGAACGTTATGTGGTTGAACGCAAGCAGTTGCCATGGGTGTTAAGTTTTTAGATACTTCCCGCCTCCTCTTCAGATCTATGCCCTAACTGTGGAGGTGGTGGTGCTAGTTATCGAAGACAAGTCGGATTCCGTCCCACTTAGGAACCTCACATTCAGAGGAGTTGTTATCTTCCCTGTCTTAATTCATAGTAAGCCAGAGGAAAGACGCTTGGGTTTCTCAAGCCCAAGTGGTGTTAACAATAAGAACAGTTACAAAAAAAAAAAAAAAAAAATCAATGAATGCTCACCAGCAACCCGTCCAGTTTTACGCCACATGGTTAGAAATCATGTGATATTACATTGCGTTCAACTTATGGTTGTCTTTTGCCACCTTTCATTCATCTCATCTTAGAATGTGTTCTATTGTGCATATCTGCAAAAGATTTTGGAAATTGCAGGAGAATTTACAACTCGTTTCACGTTCCGTCGAAAATTTGAAGCACATTGTTTTCAAATTGCTCAATCGCAAGCATTGTTGGTGCAAACCAATTCTTGCCCAACCAGACATCACGATATGTATTTTTTTTCTGTTCTAAACAGTAACTGAATCAGCCAGTCCACGTAGCACGCCGAAAAACGGAAAATAAACACCAGGTCGGTAGGCGTATCCCACTTTTGCCGTCAAAACAAGCGCAAAATTTTGTTTCGTCTGCGAATAGGGGGAGGAAGGAGTAGTGAATCCATTGATCGTTTGCGCTCTCACCACTTTCGCATGAATGTAACGGGCTGCCATCGACCGAAACACGTACCAGGTAATTCACGTTGTGACCCCGGACGGAATGGAGATGAATGAAGCGAGGTACTTTTCCCAAACAGATATATTTCAAGGGGCAACACGTAGTTCTGAGAAACACCAGGAGAAATTTTGAACAATTTAGTTGCTACGGTGAGAATATAAAATTGGAAAGAAAATGATTGCAGTCATTTCGGGTGATTTTGTGCCTGGTGGGTTTACTTTGTACCCATGCTCAAATTTTTATCCAAGGCTTAGACCTTTTTTTCTTTTTTGTCTGAGGACCGCACCTAACATTAAAATGAATCTCGCCATCCAGAACACACATAAAATTTAAATATATTTGTTTTTTAACCTCCGACACACAAAGGAAGGGGGTTATAAGTTTGACGTGTCTGTGTATCTGTATGTGGCACTCTAGCGCCTAAAAACGGATGGACCGATTAAAAAAAAAAAGTCCGAAACGAGAGTTGATCGAGAGTGTTCTTAGCTAGGTTGCGTCTTTGAATGACATTAACAGGAGAGGCTCCAGGGTCGTGCAGTCCATGCGGTTAGAACAAGTTTGACCGAGTAAATGCTCTGTTGAACGCGAGGCCAAATTATAAATGCAAAACAAGGGCGAACTAGGTCCGTCGAGAGCTGGCAGGACCCTTCACCCAACCACTAATACTGCTCCCCCAATGTCCCCCCCCCCCCAAGAGTCAGATCCCCAAGTTTCTGGCTACAGGCTGACACAGCCTCTCGTTGGTCTGGAAGATTAATCCCAGGTATTGCTTTCGGGGGGGGGGGGGGGTATTTTTGTTTTTGCCTTGAAATTTGACAGATGTCTTCTGAAACAGGGATTCTCAACCTCTGCTAGAGGATGGGCAACGGTCTGCGAAAAATGAAATCGCATCTGGGAGATTTTTACGTGGTCGCGTTAAAAACATTTCCCGTTAAGTTATATTTATAGTTTTATTTTATATGATGCTCTTACATCAATTTCGTGATTGTTTTTTTATAAGTTTTTTTTCCCCTCAAAGATTTATTTATTTACGCATTAATAATTACAATTATTAAGGGAGAGTCATGAAGAATTGGACTGCAGCAGAAGTGGGACAGCTGCATTTACTAGCCGAAATAAAGTGTGAATAATTATTTCTATCTTGTCCAGTAGATGTTGGACGCAGAGTAGTGTCAAGCGAGAGTCTAAAGCTGCTACAACTACCGGACTAGCTAGAAATTATTTTTTCTCATTTTACTTCGGCTTATTAATGCAGTCCCATTCCCACTGCCTCCCCACCCCTCTGCTGCACTTGTCTCTTAATTAACGAATTGATGTTAGCAGGTCTGGATTTACCTATAAGCTAAACAAGTTACTGTTTAGAGACCCAGCTTTGTTAACGTCCTCCAACTCCCGAAAAACTACATCATTTGTTTCTTTATAAAAAATAAAATAAATAAATAAATAAATAAATAAATAAAATAAGTGCTCAAAAAACTTGAGCATTTGGAAAATGTAGTTACAAACCTTGAATTTTAAAATTTCACATCCTGTTAATTATTTGATCCCAAATTCAGTGTTTTGGAAGTTCTTCTGTTGTTGTTTGATTTTATCTTACTTCTACTGCATACTCTTAATCTGTTTAACACACACACACACACAAAAAAAAAAAAAAAAAAATGTTCTACCTCTATTCTTTTTCGTTTTTCACACTACAGTGAAATCCGTGTAAGACTACTTGCGGTGCATCACTTAAGTGATCAACTTAAACAGGTGATCAATTTATAAAGGTTGATTTACAGTAAAACCTGTAAAGTTGTTCATCCTTGTAAGTTGGCCGCTTTTTTCAGGTACAGAACTAGTCCTATGTCATATAAATCAACCTTTATAAGTTGACCGCCTGTTTAAATTGATCACTTAAGTGGTACACCGCAAGTGGTCAACTTACACAGGTTTCACTGTATATGACATAGGACTAATTCTGTACCTAAAAAAACGGTCAACTTAGGCAGGTGGTCAACTTACAAGGGTGGTCAACTTTACAGGTTTTACTGTACTTGTATTCAAAAAAAAATATTGTTGCAAACAGAAATCTACAGCATTTGAAAAAAAAAAAGAACTTAAAACAGAAGTTTCTTACAAGTTTAGAAGAATTTGGTAAAACGATAAAATCAAGTATTAAAATATTAGAGACTGGAAAGTGCAAATGAAGTGCTTTAAATAAATGTAACTGTTCTAGAGTCCTAGAAAATAATTAAATGCGTCTTTGAGTCTACTTAAAAAGTGCTTCAATTTTATTTCTTATCTAATGTAAACTGTAAATTGTTTTCACGACAAGGATGTTACTTTCTCGATAACTATCTCGATATCTATCTTCTTTTTTTAAAGAGTTTAATGCATTTTTTTAATTAGTGATCATTTTATTTGTCGTTGGATTTGGGAGATGATCAAAAATCAACTTTACCAAAAGCTATGTGAGCAAGTGACGATGCGTTGTCTTTTCTCATATCTCTGTCGTCAATGTCGACGATTTGTCGAACCAAAGAATAGTTTATATTTTGCATTTTCTTCATTTGCAAAAGAGTGTGAAACTTATAAAAATTTTTGGTTTGCCTGCAAATACCAGCAAATTCTATATACTTCAGCTGACGAAGTTACAGAAAACCTGGTTTAGTAGACTTACACTAAAATAGATTTCTTCCTTTTCCATAACTTCCTTTTAAAAAAAATTATAATTACTTTTTCACAATGTTTTATGAGAAATTCGGCAAACATTGAAATGGTTAACCGAACTTAATTTGAAGCAGAACTCCCCCCCCCCCCCCACCTTTTTTGGTTTTATTTTTAGACTCATTATCACAATTCATTTCATTTACATCAGTATCGATTTCCGAAGCATCAACTCATATCGAAATTCCAGATAACTATTCAAAGCTACTATCAACTCATCCTTGACATTGTGACAGGAAATCTTAGCGAAAAGAATGCGTCTGAAGGTCGGGAACAGAGGACAGTACTCAACAACAGCTGCTTGTTACATCAGGTCACATAAGAGATAAAAACTAAAAGTATTGTGAATTCGCTGGAAATGACTGAGCTGGCGGTGTAATTCACGTATTTCTGCTTTAGCCCTGGCTAATGGGTTGTAATTTACTGAATAATTTACTAAAAGTATTGGTTTTATTTGTTAGACGTACGCTTTACAGAAAATTTATAACCCAGAGCCCAGGAAATGAGAATTTAAACTGCTCGCTTGTCGTTGCAATTCACAAGTTTACAACTGTCTTTAAATTTAAAAGTGGAAAATTGAGGCGTTTGATAACAAAATCAGCTCATTTCAGGAATGTTCAAAAGTTTTGATCTTACGTAATATGATACTTATTGATCGAAACTATCACGCTGCAAAGTGATTTGGATCGAATTGAATCTTTCTCAACCAGGTCGAAAACCGGCGCCCAAAACCGGTTTTACTTCAAAACTAGCTCAACCCAAGCCTCTATTGAACGGACACTAAAAATGCAGCGACAGCATCAGCAACAAAGTTATAATGAATTTAATAAACTACTCACAGTTTCTATTTTACTAGCTAATAGCATAGAATTAAGACTCTACATGAGTTTAATTGGTGTTTATAAGGAAAATGGATAAAAAAAGGCCAATTTAATTTCAATACCATATCAATTGGGTTGTTCCAGAAATTTTAAAAGTATTTTTTTCTGAAAGAGCATGATTAAAAGCATAGGATTTAACCATTTCTTAAATAATTTGACAAAGTTTATTTTTTTTTTAAATTATGTTAATCGGTGCGCAGATTGAAATTCCTCTTATACGCTTCTGCACATGACATCACAAGTGATGAAATGCCATTCACTGATGACATTAGAGCACAGTGAAAATTATCATGTCGCGGTTGATAGCAAAGCGTAAGCATTCAGCGTGCCAATGGAGTAGCGCGTCAAAGTACATCACTTGTGATGTCATAAAGACCACGCCTTATTTTCAAAATTGGACATTTAAAAATTAAGTAACAAATAACTGTTGGGAAAATAAAGCCTTTTCTGGCTCCATGTTATTCTTCTTATTATTAATTTTTTTTGCTTATTCTATCAATTTCGGTGACTAAAAGTAGTACTTTTGGTTGAAGGAAACAACCCCATTCCCATTATTTCTATCTGCAATACTGTTAGTTTAGAAAGAAAAAAAAATACCATCAATGGCTAGGAACGCGCCGATAAAATTAGCAGTTCTAATGTCTAGACGGGGGCTCGAGACCCCTTCTGCGCTTCCTTATAGACGCGGACGCCCTAGCAAGTTTGTGCTTCGTTGAATTTCTTTAGAATATAAATGGTGCAAAAGAGCTGTCCATAAATGATGACGCACTTTTTTTCAGTAATTTTGACCCTCCTGCCCCTATCATTTACAAAGTGTCACAGTTCACCTTTGTCACACTTCACGCTGTTTTTCATTGATATATTCTAAAACAAATGCGTGACGTCATACTTCTTGCTAACACCCCCCCCCATTCCCTCCCAAACAGTCATAATTTCACGACCCCCCCCTTCAAAGCGTGACATCATTTGTGGATAGCGTTCGTTAAATTTGATCTACCATGTTTTTCAGATTGCTTTTAAAATAGGAACATGTCGCAAATTCAGCAATTGCGGTCATTAGCTTGACTTTTTCCCCGAGCCTACTTCCACTTGTCACAAAATAAAAATGTGAAGAAAGACGAGACAAAGTTGAATGCAAATGCAATGCTTGGGATGCATTGCACTTTCCAGGGCTATTGTCTTGGGTTCATGTCCACATCGTACTTCATATTTCCTGGTAAGAGTTTGCAGTCCCATGATGGCTTCTAAGAAGTAGTTGAATATCTTGTTGACTCAAACATCAGGTACGATTTAGATGTAAAAAAAGGTGGTCAGTTCTTAAGTACAAACATTTTCAAACAATTATGATTCCTACATTCCTCTCGGTCCTAAGTTGTGCATGTACTATATTCCGGGCTTCTATAAACATCCATAGGAAGCTACTTCAAATTATCAGGACTCACTGATATTTTGAAAAGCAGTCGTAATTAGGAAGGATCTAACGCGTCATGTACTAGTACTTCCCATTTTTATGTTTTTCTATAGTTAAATACAAACAAGAAACCACTTTTTTTTTGTATTCAAATGAAAAATGATACATAAGGATAGTTATTTTTATGAAATTTTCCGGTGGGAGAGTCGGGGAAGAGAAACTCCCATTGACTGCATTGACCCAGCGATTTTTACCTCACTTAATAGGACTTTCAAAGAATTTCCGAAAGATTTTATAAATGATGGTTCAAGATTGAGAGGAAGGCCCAGATGGAAAGAAAAAGTTGAAGACGACTTAAAGCTCCTTTTTGCGTCCAAGTATAAGAGAAAGGTGCCCAACAGAAAGAATTGGTCCTAATTCTCGAAGGAGATCTGGATAGTGGTGGATTTTATGTGTCGCAAATGCGCGGGGCCCCCACGACATAAGGGTCCCAAAAGGGTATCCAAAAAAGAGCTCATGAAAAATATTTTATGTAGTTTGTACATCTTTGAAGGGACACAAAAATGCATTGCGACTGCCACCATTGGGTAAGGAATGTGAATGCATATGTGACTCAGTGTCCTGAGTCAGGACTCTTCCAGGACTATAAATACTGTGATGACAATGAGGAATACAAAGGACTAAAAAAAAGGGAACTCTAAAAAAGAAATTCACTGATTCTCTTTTAACAAATTACAATTTATTACTAAATGTAAAGTTCCTTTTAGAAAGTAAATTTAAGAGAAATAAATTCCTGGTGAAATGCAAAATACAGTTGCCGCCTAACTAAATCACCAAACAACGAAAAAGTCAAAGAAACATCTTTTACACACCAATTTCTCTAGCATCAAGGAGAGGGAGGAGGGAGGATGCCGAAACCAGCAACGTTTTAAGAGAACAAGAAAAATTTCTAGAACTAAAAAGACCTAAAG
Organism: Uloborus diversus; assembly: GCF_026930045.1. NCBI lineage: Eukaryota > Metazoa > Arthropoda > Arachnida > Araneae > Uloboridae > Uloborus > Uloborus diversus. The sequence goes on along the minus strand of NC_072731.1, from coordinate 214,474,102 downwards.
AAACGTCCTTTATACACCAATTTCTCTAGTATCAAAGAGGGGGGGGGGGACTAAAACCTGCAAAATTTTGAAGAACTATCTTCTTCTGATTAAAACCATCCTAACATTAAATCACGCTTCCAAGAAGATAGAGTAGAGCGGATTTAAAAGAGCAAATGCTAAAAGAGAAATGTACATATTCTTTTTTAAAGAATTACGATTCATCTTGATCTTTACTAATAATAAAGCTGAAAGTCTGTGTCTCTGGATATCTGGATCTCTGTCTCTCTGGATGTCTGTTACGCGCATAGCGCCTAGACCGTTCGGCTGATTTTCATGAAATTTGGCACAGAATTAGTTCGTAGAATAAGGGTCAGCACCTCGAAGCAATTTTTCGAGAATTCGATTTTTTTGTTTTTCTATTCTAATTTTCAGAACATTTTATCGAGCAAACTGTCATAACAGGGACGAGTAAATTACTATAACGTGGACTAGAAAACTACTATAATGTGGACGATCAAACTATCATATGCGACCATGGGCGAGCAAATTAACTTAGAAAATTGGCGAGAAATTCATCATCCATTATTTGTAAATATACAGGGGAACCAAATGATCTTTTAATTTTTACTACGGGCAAAGCAGTGCAGGTACCGCTATTTTTTTAAAAAAGTAAAATTTTCTTTCGAAAGCAAAAAGAAAAATACGCATTTGGTGGTTCTTCCAAAAATGTTGCATCCTTGCCAAAGTTCGGGCGGAACAAAGTTGTTAAATCATCGCGCATCAAACTAAAAACGTAAAAGAAACATCCTTTCCGCATCCATTTCCCCAGTCTCAAGGCAGGGGGGGGGGGGGGGAGACCGAAACCAGGGCAAACAGATCCAAAGCGTGAAGCGGTTTATTGTGCGCCCGGGAATGTGCGCGCGAGTGAAGAAGACCCTTCCGCTGAATGAAGCGATCGATAATGAGAGCGACAATTCCTTAGCGCCCCAAGCTCTTCCACATTCATTCAGAGAGTGGGCACAGAAAAGAAAAAGTCTCATTAGACTCAGAGGCGGCTCTGAGGGGCGGCATTCTAATTTCGAAAGATCGCTCCTCTGCCAAGATGCTTCTAAAATTAAACAACAGAGACGAGAATTTAAGCTTCGATGTACGAAACGGAATTGTCGATCAATATTTAGTTAGTCACTAAAATGTAAAAGTCTTTTTGAAAGTTAACAGAAATATTTTATGTTAGGACGAAATTTACCTGCACGTTATCAGGTATACATGAACATTTAATGTTGTACATACAGGGGTGCCCACCCCTAAAAGCAAGGGCGCACCCCCCTAAATATTACAAAGACCCCCCAAAAGCAAGATCTCCCCAAATGAAAACAATACCCGTTAAAACACTCTCCTAAAAATTTCAATGGTGCAATCTGCGCCATGAGCCCCCCCCCCCCCCCCGCCATGGTGGGCACCTGTTATATTAATTTCTGATTTAAGGACTACCCATAAATGACGTCAAACAATTTTCAACAAATTTGGCGCCCCCTCTCCCTCTGCCACACTTCACCTTACGCTTCCTTCTTCCCAAGTGTAGTACCCAGAAATAAATGTTGGGAAAATTGTTATTATAATAAAGGTCGCCAATTTTTCAGTTTCGAACTAGCACTTGGAAAAAACTAGAGCATACGTATTTTAGTCACATTTCTTCTATTTGAAAATTTTCAAGGATTTATGTAACTTTAATCAAGTAAAAAAATTACAAAAATAAATATAATTTAAGATAAATGAGAAAAATACAAAGATACTAGGAGAACAAAAACTCTAAATTACCAGAATCAGTGAAAAACCCCTTTTTTTTGGGTGGGGGGGGGGGTGGAATCAAAATTATTAACTTTAAGGGAGGAAAAAAAGTGGAGATTGGGTGCAATTAGAGCCCGGACTACGCGCGAACGCATAAGTGCATATGCAACTGCATATTTTTTTTTCTTATGGGGACATTAGTTGCTCATGAATTTTGTAAAACAGGCATTTTTTTTTATTGCCCAATGTCCATATTGTTTGCAGAATAATTGCGCATTAGTTTGAAAAGGCTAATTTGTTACATTAATCCATACTTTAGAAATCATTATTCCTCCCCTTTAATCAGTTAGAAAATTAACGGTTTGTCTCCACATATTTTATTAGTAATTCCTATCTTTATTTCAAGCTATTCTTAAATGTTTGAAAGCAAAAAAAAAGGAAAGAAAAAAAAAAGAAGATGGGTTCTTACTTCAAATATTTCTAGTATATTACATGCTAGCTGTTTACGACGACCAGGTAATCCGCCAATGGGACCTAGAATGATAATTGTCATAATAACTGTTAGTGCAAAATTTTACAAATTGAATTTCGTGTGGATTTTGTCACCGGTTTTGGTCGATGTTTCGATGCATCGCCCAGCCCTAATCAATTCTAAGTTTAAAGTCTCAACTTAGGGATTGCAATACTGGACCAAATATGCAATACCGATATTCGGTATTTTTAAAACGTGATATCGGAATACTGGTATCAATACCGGTATTTGGAATTTCTCAATAAGTGATTTTTAAAATATTGTTTCTTTGCCATCTTACTACTATTATATATGCGAAAGTTTGTCTGTATGGATGTATGGATGTTTGTTACTCTTTCACGCAAAAACTACTGAACGGATTTTGATGAAACTTTACAATAATGTAGCTTATGCATCAGAATAACACATAGGGTAGTTTTCGTCCCGTTATGGGGGGCAAAACCCCCTTAGGAGGGCAATAAAACAAAATTTTTGTATAAATTCTCTAATATTGGGATAAAAAAGTACTTGTACATATTTACATTATATGTCCATCGAAAGCTCTGATTTTTCTGATAAAGATGGCACCTGTTCGAAATTTCTAAGTAGAATAAAAAACGAGTTATGAGCTTTTTAGTTCCATGTTCGAAGGCTTCCCTCAACTCAATACAGTATTTAGTGTATCATCTCAACTCCCTGTCGATAGCGACGAATGTTGTATTGTTGACTATCTTTGCTTTTCGTGACTGTTCAAGGCTTTTCTCAAGTCAAATCTTGAAGTAAGATTTTTGCACAAGATTAGCAAATAATACATGATTTGGCTGATCATTTTCCACTTAAACGGAACTTTAATGTAATTAATGGTTTTTATTGTTATTTATGCTGATTGAACACTTACTCATTATCCAATCAACCAGCAGATCGCCAAAATGTTTGCAGAAAGATTTCCGTAGCTGATGCATTTGGCAGTTTTTTCAACGTCGCTGTTTTTGAAGCCGAAGACTACGTCATAATGTTTCTCAGCTTTCATCATGTAAACAAACTATCGCCAATCAAAAAATTTTCAAAAGACTTTTTTTACTGTGTTCAATAATCCAGCAACTAAATTAGGCAAATCCATAAACAGCACAAAAACTTCCATTAATTTTCCTTTTTGCACAATTTCAAACAATCACCAAATTTTACTACTTATTTTGGAAACATTTCGGATGAAACTGTTTCGCGCCATTTTATGGTGACCAAAAGTATCTCAGCATCTGGCGACGATATCTCTGTAACAAAAATTAATATCATATCGTTTTACAAAGTAAGGAAAGAAGGGGGGAGCATCATCGAAGGTACCCTGAAACGACTTTCACAAATTCGGTAAAATCGCACCAAGAGCCCACAATGATTGAAATTTCCCAAAATAACTAAAGCAAGTATAAGGGGATTACGAGCGCAGCTACTTTTTTTTAATCACTTCGTACTTCATTAGCCATACAGAGAAGGTTTTAGACTCCATGTTTAAAAAAAAGTATCAACAGATTAATCTTTTTAAACATGAGAAGATTAATTTCATGTTTTGGAAATTTGTATATGCTTAAATATAGTGCTTTCGTTTCTAAATCAATACTATTTTGTTCTTTATACTTATTGCTATTTTAGTTTTATGGGTAAGAAAGAAACTCGATTTTTAATCACGTCAAAAAAATGTGTTTTAAATTCTTTCACTTAAAACAGAAAACAAAAGCAAGTAACGATTTTTTCTCATAATTATTACTGACCCAGGCAACGCCGGGTATTTTTGCTAGTATTTCATAATTTTGTGCAAAAAGTTCATTATTTAAGTAAATGTATTGTGAACAAACATAAAATGAAGAAACAAAATTTATAATAAGAAATAATTAAAAATAAGAAGCATAATGCATATACTGAATTGTCACTAAGTCTGAAACTTGTTTTAGAGAATGGATTTTCTTCAGTTGAAAACACTCATTCTGAGTTCCTGCTGGTCAGTATTACTGTTAATAATGCGTGTGTTTCTTTTTTTTTATTATGGGCACCTTTTTTTTGGTTAATACACCCAGTTATAATTTCCCTTCGAGAGACAATTCTTTTCGAATATTAACTTCATCTTTAATAATTTTCTCTTGATCAGGATAGGCTTGTGTTTGTGATGTAGAAACCCTTTGATTTGAAATTTATAATACACTCAACTAAACTTGATTTTTTGTAGTGTCTCTTTATCGCTTTCGTTTTTATTTATTTTTTTTGCAAAATTCTTTACAATTATGAAAATATCTGAAAATATGTTCCAGTCGATTAAACCTCTCCTCTATGCAAACTTTTGATGGTACTATATAATTGCTAAGTGCAATCACGACAAATATACTGCAAAATAGCGAGAGAAAACAGCACTCCAATACCGGGTGACATTTTGTTACATTAAAAAGGAAAGGTTTTTCTCAAAATTCAGTACAGGTTTGATGTCAAATATTAAAAAAGTTTTTTTTTTCAAAATTCAGTACAGCTGAGTCAAATATTAAAAATACATGCAATAAAATATTGCTATAAAATATTGTTGCAACTGATGGTTGGAATATATAATTCATTGCACAAATACATTTGTAAAGGCATAAAAAACCTTCATCCATTAATACTCTTTTTTTTTCGTGCTTAAGTATCATCAATACATTTATTTTGATAATGTTTCATTGAAAAGATATGCACCTATAAAATAACAATGTATATCTAATAAGTAAATCGAAAATTCTTTAATTGAAAGATATTATTTTCAGCTAATACCGAAAATACCGGTATTTTACCTCAGCAAATACTGGTATTACGAAATTGCAAAATAGCTCGAAGTACTGGTATTCGGTATACCGGTATTGCAATAACTAGTCGCAACGATTGAAATTTACAATCCTGGAAGAAATCATTGCAACAAGAAATAATTTTGAAAACACTAAATTAAGCTCTGAATAAATGTACTGATTGTTTTTTGCAAACAATGAAGTTTGAGTTAAACCGTTTATTAATCGTAAAAAAAGTTATGCAGAAAGATTCTTTACTTTTACTAAAATCCAGGCTCAGAATTCTAGAATAACTTTTTAAAATCGATTAACTTTCTTCTCGGTTACCATGGCTACACATGCGAAGAAAGTAAAATTGCTTTTGAAGAAATGAAACGGACTGAAAGAAGTTCCGATGAAAAATAAAAGAATAGAGTACTATAGGTAATACCTTTGCTTATGGAAGAAGTTTATGGTACTTTAAAAAAATGTAATGTACAATGTGAAAATATAACCTGATACAGCGGTTCCCAACCTTCTTCCCCCTGGTGAACTCCTTCCAAACTCCGAAAGAAGTTGGCGAACCCCTTGGGTACTAGGTAATAAGTAGTCAAAAAAAAAAAAAAAAAAAACACGCGTGCACACACACACACACACACACAATAAAATTCGGGAGGTTTTTTTTTTATTTTAGTTTGATGCTGCTCCATAGTTTATAGCAATAACGAAAACATAACAACAAAAGATAGAATTACAAATATTGCTACGAAGTAAAATGATCGTTAAAAAGTGAATGCAAAACAAATTCACAAAAAAAAAATAAACAGTGATTATTCTGTGTTGAGCTTTAATCAAGTTGGAAAATTTTTTGAAAATGGCATATTTGTGGAACAAAGGAACTCAAAAAAAGTTTGGCTGAAATTTTTCTGAACCAAGGGTACATTTATCTCAATCAATAAATCAGAAGTCAATATTAAAGAATGATCTTTAAAATACCTTTCAGGAAACTGTCTCAGTATAACTAAATGAACTTTTTCTTCCAGTAAAATGGGTGCGCCGTTGCCCTAGGGGGGGGGGGCACCCCTGCTATAAGTGCGGAGTAAAATGCGTATACTGAAAAATAATAGAGGCGTCTATTTTTCAATATCCGCATATACTCTTATTTTTACACAAAAGGTAATTTTTATCAAACAAAGTATTTTTAAGCACACTTACTACAAGTGAAATTTTTTACACAAAATTTATAAATTTCTTGTTTACATATTGCGTAAATTAAGTTGCAGTACCTGGACGACCGAGCCTCGCTCGGCTTTAAAAGTTTTTTTTTGGCAACTCGTGTTTTTCTGAGGTTCGATACTTTTTCAAATATACTTGAAAAGCATCACGTTAACGAAATATTAAGGTTCTCGCCAGTCGTTGGATATGCTTCCGAAAAACGAAATATACATGTGTAATCACTTCATCAGCATTATAATCATATCAGCCATAAGAAGTCTCCTACTGAATATAGGCCTCTTCTCCCCCACAGTCATCTACATAGGGATGCTCTGAGCTGGTTTCGTTTACATTTTTAACGCACGGTATTGCCAAAACTGAGACCAAACATTGCGATAATAAATATGAAAAAAAAAAAAAAAAAATGCTAGGATTGAACATGCGCCGCGACTATCTTATAACACTAAAGTACCAAATAAAGATACTGAATGCAATTAAATAAACATTTTGCTTTAAAACTATTTGTTACATTTTTGTTTCGACTATACAATTTTCCTGCCAGTAATTAAAAGATTTTTAACTTTGGAGCCAATTTTACTATGGTGGAATCGGTTTTAACCCAATACTTCCTTCCATACTATGTTGCGATTCACGATTTTATCCAATCGAGATTTTCACTTGGAATAAGTACTTTTAGTGTAGTTGCTCACTTTACGCTAGAAAATGCTACATACAGCATGCTCTCCATAAAAAAATGATGATCCACAAACCGCACCAACAAATTATAATAACAACAGTCTTAACAAAATATAAACAGTTTCAAAACATTTGTTTTTTCGAAATAAAATTTAGATGCGTGATTTAAAAAACATATAAAATTATTTGAAATGTCAAAAAGAAGATAAATAAATAAAATAAAATAAGACGTTCAAGCAATAGTTTTGCTTAAAAAGAAAAAAAAAAAAAGCTTTACATCGACTTACATAATGCTTTTGAATTCGTTTTTAACCAAATGCGATTGAAATTAACCAAAGTGGCTAATATCAGCCAAACCTGGCAACCCTAAGGAAGTTTAAAATTTAAGGGACAAATTTTCATTGTCATGGTTGCAAATCGTCTGCCTTACGTGTCAATTCACAATATTTTTCAGGGCTGAACTCAATTAGACTTTAATATAAAAAACTCTTTTTTGTAAAAAATCGCGTTTTTACAGAAAAAACGCTGATGTAGATGAACTTATAGATTGCTAAACTACAATTAAATCCAAAATTTCGTCCAAATCGTTAGAGCCGTTTCCGAGATACGAAATATAAATATATATACATACCCACAAGAATTGCTCGTTTAAAGATATAAGATGGTTAAATTTCGTTGATTTTTTTTTAACTGCGTAAACCTCACACTGCCAAACTTTAAACGTAAACAGGCTAAATCTTTAAACGTAAAATTCTTATTTTACGGAACGAGCAGGACGTTAACTATTGTGATTAACAGAAAGTAAGATGCTTGGAATGCGATTGCAAGAAATGTAATTTCAGAAAGAAAATAATCAGTTGGCTTTCTTCGCAGATAAAGAAAAATACAAGAGTAAGAGTTCAAAGGAACTGAAAAAGTTGAATCATTTCAATTTTTTAAATTTAATTCTTGTTCTGTGTATTTTCACTCCATGCTTTACTGCAATTCAACTACATTTTTTTCTAGAGATGCAATATTTCCGAAAATTTTAAGGCAGTGAAAAGAAAAATTATTTTTCTGGAAAAAATGGAAACATTGATTTTTCTTATGAAACATGAAAAATGTTAATATTTAAAAATATATATGCAATCCATATTATTATTTCTTTTTGACAGAAATTCACAACAAACTTTTAAACTTATTTAAAAAAGTGAGCCAGTAGCTTTCTTCGTTAAAAACACCAAAAATCTTCCAAATTCTTTTAATAATCATTCAACGTTACTTATAAATAAAATGTGATTTTTGTAAATAGTTCAGAGAATTTTTTGACTGCTTTTTTTCTGATGAGTTATGAGATTAAACAGAAAGTTTTTTTTTTTATAAACATTAAAGTTATATGCACGTCTCCTAATGTACACTTATATATGTGTGTACAATGTATATATATATGCAAGCATAAATGAAAATATAACATTGCTGTACTAGTAATGTCCTGTGTTGTAGTTTCAGGGAGAAAGGCAGGAAATAATACTTCGTGTGCAGGGGTAATTACCCTACAGTTTGCATTATGAAAGTTAGTGTTTTCATGTAGGATACTGAACATAAACAACTTTTCAAAGAAAAGAAGCATTGAAATGCAAATATTGTGAATTTATTGAAATTATCAATTTTTCCAGAGTGAAAATAAATCCAATAAGGGAGTGTATGAAATTGATGGCCCCTTAGTTATTTCTAAAACTCAACTCAAACAAAAAGAAAGATAATGGTTTCAGTTTTTCGGTTTTAGAGAAAGTCTCCACTAGATCTAACTGGACAATTTGAACGTAATCCTGAGTATAATATTCACTCCATGATGTGAAGTTGGGGAGAGGGCATTCTGGGGGTCCCCTCACCCCCCGATTTTTTGAAAATTTTAGTCTTAAAAATGCATTTTAGCTTTTCTTTTTTCAAAAACTTGCAACTTCATTTTGGATGTCACCCCCCAGACGGGTGATACCCGGGGGCGGACAGTTCCCCTCCCCCCCCGTAGCAACGCCACTGACATATTTTTTTAAAATATCTGCTTGAACGGTTTTGACAGCGCATTTCGACGCAAAATTATTGACGGAAAAATGTGTTTTTGACAGTGTATTTTTTGAAATGTAAATTTTGTATTTTCACCCATAATACCACGCTCCCGCAGCGGTGAGTTTCTTTGTGATTTAACATGACTGCTCGTCAGGACGAAGCAAACATTACAAATTCATTAAAAAGCTATTTAAATTTTTCTTGTGATATCACAGATTCATAGCATGAGTAAGGGGACTACTAGTCCCGTTTTGAACGGGACAATCCCGTTGTCCCCGCACATAACTGCGGGACTCTAGACGGAGATGTCCCAATTTCTGGAGTGACAGAATTGATCACTGGAAATGTTTCTGTGGAAAAGTCGTTGGGACAGAGTTCTTTAAGCATTGTAACTGAAATAATTTGAATCAAGCAAATTTATGCATTATTTTTAAACATATTTTACTTTTCCCCAGCTCTAATGCACCCGTGTTGTAAAAGTTTATTGTATGACATTCGAAGTTAGTTCACATTAAAAATATCACCAAATATACTCAAGCAAATTTGTTCGCTAAAATTAATACTTCATCAATTGAGGCAGTGAGAAGCAAATAGATGCAAGTAGCAAAATTAAAAATGCGGAGATAACCAGTGCAAATGGCAGGTGAGTTTCTGCTCTGTCTTGGGTCAAGAGATAGTACTAGTAGCCCTGGCAAGTGCTGCTATACAGCATGATTTACGAAAAAAAAAAAAAATCAATGAAAGCCAACCTAGGAAAACGCGTTTTACTCAAAACTTGAAAATGTCTACTTACATCCCTTTGCTTCTCACTGCCTCAATTCTTCCTTTCAATCGAACACTACTCTTTTCTGCAAAAAAAGGAAGTAATGCAAAAAAAAAAAAAGAAGTATGCGACTTTTTTTTAAATACACATTCAAGTGCTTCGATTTTTAAATGTCCCGTTTTTGCAAAAAAACAACTGGTCATCTGCCCTTAAAGTGTGCCAAAAAAAATGAAGATTCGAAACAGCATAAAATTTTAATAAGCAAAGCAGGGTACCAACGGAAAAAGTCAGAGTTTTATGAGTTTTTTTTTTTTATTTGATGTTTAAAAAGATTGGGGAATATGCCTGGAAAAAAAATATTCGTCTCAAAGTTCAATGAGTTTAAAACACAAGTGATTATTTGGGACTGAAGAAAATGACCTTTAGGAAAGTTTTTATTGTACACCCCCACGCAGAAATCAATTCCTCTTCTCCCCCTGAGTTCTGCTCTTTACAGTAAAATAAGGAGAAACTAAAATTTATACGACTTTTTATTTCTAAATACACATGCAGGTGCTATTTTTTTTTTTTTTTAAGTGTCCCCGTTTTCAGAATTTCCGTTTTCAGAGAAAACATAAATGGTCACCTAAGTGTAACTACTATAAGGTGTACTAAAAAATGAGGAATTCACACAGCATGAAATTTTAATGATCCAATCAGGATACTATCAGAAGAAGTTCCAGTTTTGAGTTTCTTTCAGAACATTTCTCAAGATTGGGGCACGCCTAGAAAAAAATTCATTTCAAAGTTCAATGAGTTTCGAACACAAGTGGTTATCTGGTTTTGAAGAGACTGACCTTTAGGAAAGTTTTCATTGTACGCCCCACGCAATTCTGCGAGAGCAGCGCTTTAGGCGAGTGGGTGTCGATTCAAGTTTTGTTGCCATTCAGTTTGTGTAGGAGTTACCAGCAGCAATCGAGCTCTCTGTAACTGTAACTTCCTGAACTACATCTTATTCATTGAAAGTGTACTCCACAAGGGGTGACATTTATAAAAGCACCACTTTCAGAAAGAATAATCAAAAGCTCCGCCTTTTGAAAAGTTATTTTTAACTAAAGATCCAGCGGTATTGTTTTGCAATATAATATATATTTCGCAATCCTAAAAGTAAATGTTCAGTCGAATGAATTTTTTAGACTGTAAGCTAAAACGTTTCGTGCATCAAATGTGTAGGCATTTTATCCAGTTGTAACATAATAGAAAATTTAATAAAAATTATCGATGCATTCAATGCATCGAGTGCGTTTAATAACTTTTGGTGATATCACCAAGCAATTAATTCTCCCATAGAAATTCAAATTTTTACAGAATCCCACATTTACATGCATTTTGTTACTGCGTGTGTTTTCAGAATAAATTCAAAACCATTTTTTTTTCGCAGATAAGTTTTACTGAATTGGCATACAGAAATGGCATGCATAATATTAAGCTATACAGAAATGACCTATTACGTTTCAAATTCAAAATATAGTTCATTCGGTGTTTGATAATGATATAGTTTGTTGGACTTAGGTGTATATTTTTTGCTAATTCATTTCAAAAGAATAGCTTTTTAAACACTTATGCAAGTTTCTTTTTGGTGAGTGGGGCACCTGATCAGTGTTATACTGATACAATTTCATGCATGAGTACATGCGTGTCTGTTTTAAATGTTACCTGCTTAATATGACGCTTAGTTGTAAACAAAATTAAAGTAAACTTTTGGACACCACCTCAAGACATATACTGCAGGTAAAGGGCAGTATCTGCAAACTTTGTCTTCTTATTGTTTTGCATTTTTGTCATTTATACGTTAGTTTTATTGTAGAAGCTTGCTTATTTGGTTTCCACAGAAAAAAAAAGTGCGAGAAAAAACGTCTAATTTAAACATTTTTCTATTGCTCGTATTGATCCCAAAACGCATTTCTTCAAATAATTCGAAAATTTATTTCTTAAGATACTGCTGTTTACCTACCCACAGCAGCATATTCCACCAGTTAGACGAGCGAACATTTCAAATCACTGCATTTGAATTATTATTCAGGCAAATATTTTGTTCATTTTGTATAATTTCTCAATATCATTTTTCCTTTTAAGAATGCGCCATAACTTCCTTAATACTTCATCAAACTTCATAAGTAAGGCATCATTTAAAAGATTTGTGTAGCCACTATCGACGGAAAATGAAGAAACTATTCACATTTTGATTGTTTTTAGAAGAAAAAAAAAAAAACCCTTAACATCCTTCCCATGATTTTTGACGAATTTCCTAGGTTCGATTGCAAACTTTCGCTTGCATTATTAATCTGTGCTGCCGTCTAGAGAGGAGTAAAAAATGCATAAGTAATATTTCAGTAGGTTTTAGGAACAAAAATTACTTCCGATTCAATGCTTCGCTAAAACCATTTATTACGCTCAGTGTCAATGGTTTACATACACTTGGAGTTATATTCATGTTTATTTCTTAATTGAGTAATTTTTATTCGTTTAATGTCTTTTGCATTAAGATTTTCAAGTTGACTAACGAAAATACCACATCTAGTGATGTTCAGACACACCTAAATAAAATTATGGGAGATATCTCTGGATAGTTTTGTCATTTCTCCTCGCAATAACAGCTCTTAATTAATTGTCGCGCTAATTCAAGAAATGTAAATATGTAGTAAAAAAGTAAAGCAACGTATGGGAATGCAAAAATGAAATCAAAAGCGATTCCGCACTGGATTAGGCATTCAATGCTGGCCATCCGTGAAAACCTGGAAAGGGCATTACGCTCCAAGAACAACGACACAGAATTAAAAATCTATTTATCATGACTGGCTGAATGAGTCATTTTTCTCACTCAGATTCATGCCAAAAAGCAAGAAATTTATTTCGAGTTACTGAGCTTGGAACTCATCATTTTGGCAAACATAAATTGAAGTGCCTGGGAGCAAAGGGGTGTAAGTTGCAAAATTAAAAATTTGGAGATAACTACATTCTGGATTACGGAAAAGACCAGACGTGGCAGTGTGAAGCAAAGGGATTTAACATGCAGGGAAAGGTTTTATTGTGACAAGGCAGACCTCGATCCGGTAACTTAACTGTTTCACTGGTCACATTTCAGTTGAACGAAGAAACGAAAAAAGGGTCAACAATGAACTCTACCTACCGGTAATTGATGGTTAATCTACTGGAGTTAGGGATAAAATTTCAACTATAAAACTATCACCAAACAGGCAACGTCTTCGTTCAAATGTAGAAGCAATTTTCACCCATCATGTCTTGACGGGCGATTTTCCAGTTTTAGGAGAATGAAGAAACGCAAAAGAGGTCAACAATAAACGCTTTCTGCAGGAGTTCAGGGTTAATCCACTGGGGTTAGGTTTCAACCATCAAAGTATCACCAAGCAGGCAATTACTTCGTTCAAATTTAGACCTTGCCGGACGATTTTCTAGTGATGATATAATGACTAGTAATACGACCTGCACGGCTTTGCCGGTAGTTGAAAATTAAAAGATCATTCGGCTCGCCTGTATGTTTACAAATATTGGATGACGAATTTCTCGCCAATTGGCTATGTTCATTCGCTCTCCCATTCCACGTCATGATAATGTCGTAATTTACTCGTCCATCTTATGATAATTTTGCTCCGGAAAATGTTCTTAAAATTGAAATAGAAAAAGAACAAAATCGAATTTTCGAAAAATCGCTTCGAGGTGCACACTCTCATGCTACAAACTAACTTTGTGCCAAATTTCAAGAAAATCGGCCGAACGGTCTAGGCGCTATGCGCGTCACAGAGATCCAGACATCCTCCAGACAAAGAGAGACTTGGAGCTTTATTATTAGTAAAGATGGTAAATGATTCATCCCTTTGATGCTTATTTGAAAGATAATTTTACATAGCCTAGTAATTTTTATTTTTTGGGGGGATTGGCGAGCAAATGGTGGAGCTCCCTAGTACTTCAGCAAATGTCGTTGAGATGGTTTTAAGAGAGGTAAATTCGAACAAAATATTAAATACGGTGACAAAACCTTCAAAAATCTTTTAAAACTCTCTTTCGTTATTCCTGAAAGTTAAAAAAAAAGAAAAATTAATTTGAATTCTGACATTTTGAATTCAAATTATGTTTTCCGCAATCACGAGTGTGTGTATGTAGGCGTGTGTGTTTGTGTGTGTGTGTGGGGTATGTGTGTTTGTGTGTGTGTGGGGGGGGGGGGTATGTGTGTTTGTGTGTAGGGGTATGCGTATGTGTGTAGGCATATGTGTTTGTGTCTGTGTGCAGGCATGAATGTGTGGATAGTTGTGTGTTTGTGTGTGTATGTGTAGGTGTCTGTATGTATCAGGGGTGATTGTGGGTTCATCAAAAAATACCTGAAAGTTTCAAAGCTAGAACGGGGGGGGGGGGTAATCTTTGGCCCCTATTACTTAAGTGCACCTATGCCATAGTATTTAATAGTTCAATAGTCTGTGTCAAAATAGTGTGTGTACATTTGATTAAAATTTTAATGGGTTACAAAGTTACTTTTGAGCTGGTGTTATACAAAATTATCTTGACATTTGTCCATCTTAAGGGATAGGTGTCCATCTTAAGGCTCTTGCAGGTATATTTGATGAGTATTATATAATTTTTAAAAAATTGCGGAGGTAGGGAGATAAAAGCATAACAAAAAAAAAACATAATTCCGGTATTTTCGGACAAAAAAATACCGGAAACACGTCCGTAAATACCGGAAATTCGGTAAAATACCGGAACACAATCACCCCTGAATGTATGCGTGTGTATATGTGTATGCGTGTGTATATGTGTATGTGTGTGTAGGTATGTGTATGGTGTGCGTGTGTGTATAGTTGTGTATGTATGCGCGTGTGTGTGATGCAACCTGGAGACGCCTTTCGCTATAGGAGCAGCATCGTGAGGAGCCGGTCGACGGTGATGGTGCGGAGGGTGGCGGTGGGAAAAATCAAAAGACGCCAAAAACAGTCAAGTAAGAATAATAAGCAATCATGATTGCTCAAAAAAAAAATAAATAAATAAATAAATAAATAAAATAAAAAAAAAAAGAAAGAAAGAAAGAAAAAGTAAAGTGTGTCCAAGTACCGAGGTTTTCAATTTCATTTACTCATTCAGGAATTAAACATGGAATGATTTCTAATAGCCTATTCACCCGAATTGCCAATATTTTGTCGTTTCTGGAATTAAAGGTCTTCCTTGATTTCGTTCTTCGTGAATCTCGGTTTTACGGTACGGCAACTCATTCAGGTCAAGGGCATGAGGTGCATTGTGCGTAAAAGAGCCCCAAGAAAATATTCCATTACGAAGATAATTCCGAGCATTCCAGTTCAAAAACTTTGTGAGTCAACAATGTTTCATCGCTTGAATTAAGCAAAGTGCATCGTTTTGGGAAAAGGTAAACATAACTTGGAGGCAAGGAGAAAGAAACTTCAGTCTAAGCGTATAGTTGACGATCTGTGTAAAAACGATTTCCCAGTCTTAGTAAAGATGCAAGTATTTTTTGCTCTAATAAAAGGTTTTGGGACGGTATTAGACAAATTAAATTAAACGTAGGAGAAGTGCGCATAAATCAATTTTTTTTTGCGATTAGAATGCAAGCTGAGTCGATAATAGCTTTATTTATAAATTTCATTTTGATAACAATATTATTTGAAACATTTACTTAATGTAAAACGTATGGATAAAACTATCACACGTAAGGTTTAAATTTTCTCTCTTTTTAAATTTGGAGTGCAATAACTTTTTCATTAAATCACCTAGGCCAGCAGCTCTGAAAATTTTGGCTTACTTTTTAGAAACTCAATTTATAGTGAACTATTTCCTCTCCGACATACTTTTGATATTTAGAGATAATTAACTAAAAATAAAATAAAAAAAAAACATGCACATCCCGCACATTATATCTTTATTCCAGGAATGGGCATAATTTCCATAATATGTTTAATACAATTGAGGCAGTTGAAGCAAAAGGGTGTAAATGACAAAACTGAAAATTTAAACAATTAGTTGTACAAATGATATAAAAAACACCAATCCGTTTTGTGGCAAGAGTTACGATTATTAGTCATAACCATAGACTAATAAGAGTAGACCGAGCTTCCCCAGACTTGCTGATGAAAAAATTGGTTCATAGATACATCATGTGACTGGTGGAAGGCTCGGCGAAAACTTTGGCGGCATGGTTGCCAGCTGGCAGGATTATCTATAGTTTGGCACTCGGCATGTATTTTAAGACGTAATGTGTTTTTATTATAATTTTTCCCCCAGGTGCAGAGATGATTGAACTGTTTTTCTTTTAGTTATGCATTATTTTGACATTAGTAATTAGTTTTTGATCGCAGTTTTCAGTAACTTTAATTTCATTCGGAACTACTACATCAGCGTTGGCGTAAACGTAATGGCGTAAGCGTTTTGCGTTAACGCAAAAATGTACTAATCGGTATCTTAAATTGAAATGGTAGGTAAAAATCTTACCGTTTGCCGATTCTTTTTGGGCGCTTGCATCTTTAATTGCTTAGAGAGTTATTAAAATTGAATAAAGAAAATGCACAATACTATCTAAACGAAAAACTCACTATATTAACAAAATATTTACAACTTAGAGTAACAAATTTACAAATCAGACTCCATATAAGATCATTCTTCCGTGTTTCATCAATTCTATTTATTTTATTTCTCGCTCGCGTTGATCGTCTGCTACGATCAACGCCCGCTGTTGCTAGGATATCCACCAGTCACATGGTTTGGTTTATGAGCAGCAAAAGGGTTGCCATAGCTCGGTCTACTCTTATTATTAGTCTATGGTCATAACAGATGTTATCCAGAGGTAGTTTAAAAAATAACATAAAACAAATGCAGTAAGGCTCCTATACGATTTGGACAACTTTGCCACTGGCCGGCTTTAGTTTTTGTGAGGCCTTCATTTCATAAAAGAAAGTGGCAATAAAATTTTTATTGGTTGTTTTAATTATTAGCATGATCTTCTGTGGCTCTGTCACATAATGCAAATTAATTCCATAAACGCTTTCTAGAGAGCCCATACACATTTATTTTTGCACGGCAGCTCACTCAGCGCTCGTCAACGGGACAACCAAGTATGTATCGCGCAATGGGTGCATTAAAGGGAAGGATAATTGGAATACAGTCACAACTTACGCGAGGGATGTGTTACAAGACCTCTCGCGTAAGTCGAAATTTCCGGTTGTGGAAGAGGGTATGTGTACAATTATTTTAAAAACATACCCAGTTATCTTGGACATTTGCAAACATCAATTAAACTGCTTTAACTCATTTTTTAACTTTATAATACCGTTTTTTTACATAAAAAGCTGAATTTTCAATGTATTAAAAAAAAAAGCCGTGTTATTTAACATAAAAATACTGCTACGATGCACAAAATCGATGGAAGAGAAAGACACAAAATGAAACAGAACGGTATGTATAGTATGTAGTAATAGAAAAATGTAGCACTATGATAGTACTGAACAGTAGATATAGTAAATTATATTCGAAGTACTTTTTAGTTGATCAAGCACATAGAAAATCTTTACCAGAGGTGCCCACAGGGGGGGGGGGGGAATTATGACACAAGTTGCCCCATCAAAATAGGGGAAGGAGAATTTTTAAATTTTTAAAATTGATTTATTTTTGATTTAGATTATTTATTTTATTTTATTTTATTTTAAGTAAAGATCAGGACTGTTTATATTTTATTTCATTTATTTATTTAGTTTGTGTGTGTATGTCATTGGCATAGCACAGAACTTTTCTAATAAAATAATAATAATAATAATAATTTAAAATAAATAAATCTATAAAATAATAAAAAAAATGCTTAAAAATTAAACAAAAAGTGAGTTAAAATGAAAAAAGAAAGAGGGTTGAGGGGGGATTTGCGCCACTGAACTTGAGGGAGGGGGGGGGGACAACCCTGATCTTCACTTTTTCTTTCTACCAACAACTACGATAAAACATAAAATACGAGTAGTACACTTTGAAATAGATAAATTGTGCCACAAAGTAACCCCAAATGATTGTAAGGTAGACCGGGGCACGTTTAGGCATGGGGTAAATTACGCAGAGCCCTTTTCCCTAACCGAGTTATGACTGGAGAGCCAACAGTCATACAAGATTGATGCTGCAGCTTAGCAAATATTCTCACAAGTTTTTGAGCATCAATCGAGCTTCGGTTTAGCATGCGGATAGGAAAATCTGTTTTCGACCAAGCCGAGTAAATTTTGTGTTGGACCTTTTGAAGCTTATTGTGAATAAATAAGTGCTTTGTTAAAAATGAATAAATGTATAAAAAATAGCAGAATTAATCCTTTTTTGAGAATTGTATTTGTATGGACAGAAAAGTTACTAAATTTTGCTGCACGTTAAAAATAAATCCAAACTTGCCGACGGGGCACGTTTACCCATTTTCGTCGAAGCACATTTACGCACGTTCTTATTGCGTCTTACTACTCTGTCTTACTTCTAAACGGGCCCCGGACGCTTTCGCTCTGTACTGTTTCAAACCTTTAGTATTTTCAGGTCATTTAATTTTGAAAATCGCCATTCATTTTTAATTAACAGATTCGTATCTTACAGCTTACAATCATATAAGATGCGGTCTTCGTGCCTATTCAGCTATAATTTTATACACTATTCAGTCTGTAATACATTTTCTTTATTTTAAATATGGTAACGTGTATTACGTTCAAAACACTAACAGAACCTCGTTAGATGTCAAAATAATAAAAAGGCTTATCGATATGATCATCCAAGTATTTCTTTTAATAGGCCTTCCACATCGTCACATATGGACTATCCCAACGGAGACCATTTGAAAAAGTAGGACCAAAGCTTAGGAGCCAGAAAAGAAAAAAAATAGAGAATACTCACAATCCTAACTGATACTCCGATTAAAGAAGCCCTCAGAGAAAAGCAGTTAGAAGCTACAAAGAAAAAAACAAATTGGGCAGAACGAACAATAACGCGAGATTACTTTAAAACAGCGGTTCCCAACCTTTTCCCCCTTGCGAACCCCTTCCAAACTCCGAAAGAAGTTGGCGAACCCCTTGGGTACTAGGTAATAAATAACAAACGAGGAGGGGGGACGCGCGCGCGCGCACACACACACACACACGCATTGACAATAATATTAGGAGATTTTTTTTAATTTGATGCTGCTCCGTAGTTCATAACAAGAACGAAAACACAATTACAAAATATAGAATTACAAATATTGCTACGAACTAAAATGATTGCTAAAAAATGAATACAAAACAAATTCACCGAAAAATAAACACAGTGATTATTCTGTGTTGAGCTTCCATCGACTATGAAAAAATTTTGAAAATGGGATATTTGTGGAACAAAGAGGCTCAAAAATAAAGTTTGGCTGACATTTTTCTGACCTAGGATACATTTATCTCCAACAACTAAATCAGAAATCAATTAAAGAATGATCTTTAAAATACCTTTCAGGGAACTCTCAGATTAACTAAATGAACTTTTTTTCTTAAAATAAAATAAGACAGATCTCTAGGTCTAAGTCTTCTTGAAAAGGACTACGAGCCTAACTGTTTGATAAAGATATACTGCGTGAATAAACGGCGTATATTAAAAAATAATAGAAGCGTCTATTTCCAATATACGCATTTACTCCAATTCTTACATAATTTTTACCAAGACAAATAGTTTTAAGCTCACTTACTACAAGAGAAATTTTCTTCACAAATTTCATAAATTCCTTATTTACATATAGCACAAATTAAGTTGCATGGTTAAATTCCGTTGATTTTTTTTACTGGGTAAATCTCACACTGCCAAAATTTCAACCACGAAAATTTTCTATAGTAATTAATTTTTCATACTTCCCGTGGTATTCTTGGATTGCTAGCCATTCTTTCCCTTTTTCGACAATAAAGCTCGAAGTAAATTCTAGTCGACGTAGTGTGAAAATAATAGCAACTAACAACAGCGTAATCTCACTTCTATGCATTTTTGACTCAACACAAAAGAAGAGCCATAGCTCTTCGTCGGACTCAAATGGTAAAGAAACCAACAACAAAATATTTTAGACACTCGTATGTGCTCCATGTAATGTTTTTATCAAGTTTAATCAAACTTTTCTGTCAAAAGCTTGTGAGGAGACGAAAGCTTTCAAATTCTTTCATCTGAGGACACTGTATTCACAAAAAGAGTTTTTTCAGCATGGCTTCAGGGCTATCATTGTCAATGGAAGCGCTAAAACTGGCACTTTGCAATGACAGAGTAAACCATTTAAATGTAAAATGTGTCAGGAAGTATGCAAATATTTTCATGTTAAGAGTATCGAATGTGCGAGAGACAAATGAATAAAAAAGGAACAAAATTTGCCTGAAACCACTTGAACATCCGAAACAGGCATGTCAAAACTCTGCCATTACAATATTTTTTTCGCGAACCCCCTGAAAACCTCTCGCGAACCCCCAGGGGTTTGCGAACCACCGGTTGGGAACCGCTGCTTTAAAATTTACAAGTTTCTATTGAAGCAGAAAAAGAAGACAACAAAGAAAAAAGTTTGAAACTAAAACTTGCAACAGGGAAAAAGTTAGTCTCTCTGCAAAAAAGGAAATTAATGAACCCTTCTATTTACGAAATAGAAAATGGTGCTTGCATCTATTGTTTGAAAGCATACAACCAATCGAAAAAAGGACAAGACAGTGTACAATACCATATATGTCAAAACGCAGTCATATGACAAGTATGCGACAAGAAATACTTTGTTTTTGTTAGTAAAGTCTAACAGTTAGGAAGGAGGTGACTAAATAGTTTGTTTTTAATTAGCAATACGCAATACGATTTTAGTTTAGCGTAAAAAATGTTCTTTAATTAATTATTTGTGATTTTCCTATTGTTAAAGTGTTTTAAGAGAAATAAAACATCTAAATTTGGTTAAATATATATTTCACCAATTCCTTGGTATCATTTTTAATATCTGTAAGCGTGCCCTACTCGACGCGTAAACTTGCCCCGTGTTCGGGGCAAGTTTACGCAACCAACGTGGACTAAAAAAAACATTTTTTTTTACGGTTAAAAACTCAAGCTGAGCAACAACCGAATACACAAATTTTGACTCCATTAACTGCTTCATAAAACCACAATGTCTAAAACTTCCTAGGTTCAAACATAAAAATTAGAAAATTCATTGGAAAAAATCCGCTTAAACGTGCCCCGGTCTACCTTACTCGAACCTTTTTTTAAAAGCGTACTTCGATATACCGAATGTCTCCCGTTTCTGAGAATCTTTACTTTCCTTGCTTCAAACCGAAATTCAAAGACACTCTTTACTCTACTACATCTACAGTGGCTCCCAAAAGTCTTCGTACACCTACGACTTTCAATGAAATAGGCTCCAAATCATTCTTTAGAATTAATATTTCGGAATAGGTATTTAATTATCAGATCTATGATCATTTTTTAACAAAACTGCATGAAAAGTTTTTTAAAAATATTAAAACTTAATTTTTTAAAAATCAAACACCGAAAAGTGCCGGAAATTTTATCTCACAAAAGTCTTCGTACACTTTACAAAATGTCTATATATTATTGAATAATCTAACTTTTGATTAAGTTATTAATTAGTAGAATATCATGCTGTATCAACAACACCTTTTAAATGTCTGAGAATATATTTCATTCTTTTTCTTTCTTTTTTTAGCGTAATTTCTGAGTAAGTGTGCTACCACACTTCGAGTATTACTATTTCTAGTTCTATTTTCGTTTTAAAGCTCTATTTTCGTAATCTAGCCTCCAGATATCTCTAAATACGTTACATTAAGTTACAATCTGGAGATTGAGGTTTTTTTTTCTAAACTTTAGGACAATTTTCGAAGCACTAGACGCAAACGTTGAAAACCGTGTGCCTCTTATCGTTATCTTGATAAAAAACAAAGTTGTTTCCAATAACCAAATTTTTGGCTAAGAGTTCAAAATTGGTTTTTAAAATATTTAAAGGAACAGCATGATTCATTATTTCATCAAAAAATTACAAACTACCAAGTCCTGATGCTGATATGCACCCTCACACTAAAACACCTTCACCGTCCTAATTAACTGATCCAACTAAGTTCTTAAGATTAAGTTCCTAATTTTTTCTTCTACTTACAGTTATACAACAATTTAACCAAAAATGTTGAATTAATTTTTATCTGTAAGTAAGACATGATTCTAAACTGTTTTTAGCTTATTTATCATTGATTTTGGGACGAAAAGCGTAAGCTTTCTGTTTTTCGCACGACCAAGAAAATTTCTGCGGGAAGAGGTCCCATTTAATCCAGCTAATCAAAGAACTTGGCGAGCAATTTTATGTGAAAATTAAATGTAAAATGTTTCATTTAACTCTGCAGAAACTTTTACAGTACTCAAATGTGTATTTTTCATAAATTATTTAACTTTAAATCTACGATCACGTTTTGTCAACTTTGCCGGTTGACCTTTTCTTACCTTGTTTTCGTTCCGATTACTTTCTTTAAAACATTTTATCAAGCACTTTACTATACAAACAAATAAATTGACTAATTTAGAGACATTTCAAACCAATTTACCACTGCTGTGGGAAAAAAAATTCAAATTTTGAATGGCGTTTGCGGTTTTTTACGAATACCAGCCATTTTACAGTAATAAGCAATATGTTAAGGAATAAATAAACAAAAAATTAAAGCCAAATGACTTATAATGGTCAACACAATACAAAAATATTAATAAAACAGCCTATGATAATTTTAATCATGCATTTATTCGAAAATATTTGAGTGTACGATGACTTTTGTGGCGTGTTATTTCTCTGTCTCTTCGTTTTCTGACCCATTTCAAAAAGAAGATCCGTCAATATTTTGAAAAAAACCAATGGGTTATATTTAGAATGACATAGGAATGATGTGAAAAAATATTGGACTTTATATTCGAATTCAGTTTTGAGTTATTTTGGTTTCACTAAAAAATTTCAAAGTGTACGAACACTTTTGGGAGCCACTGTATAAAATAGCGAGTCAAATTTCTTCAATCTGAATCTTTGCAATGAGGAGGCAGAGGAGGAGAGTTCGTCAGGTTAAAAGTTGAACTCTCAATGAACTAAAATTGACAAAGAGCTTTATCGATTGACACCGGAATAAGAGTGTTGGCAGCATCGGCCATTAGCATGCGAGTCGATGAAACACAATCTCGCTCCTCCGGTAGCATCGCCTTCAATTCAGACATTTATGGTATCGACCTCCTATTGTTGGATCAAAATTTAACAATCGAGAATGCTTGGACAACCCAAGAGCCATGTTCGGCAGTAAATAGTTTCATTCAACATGCGAAAATACGGAAATTACCACCCTGCGTTTGGCATTTGGGAAAAAATGATTCAGAAGAATTAAATAAACACCTTTGTGCTTAAAAAGTAAAAGAATAAAAAAGAAAAATCTTTTGAATTTTGACGTTTTGCATTCAAATTATGTTTTTCGCAATCACGAAGTACGATAGGAGCCTAATCATAGGATTTTTTGTTTCTACAAATGGAATAGAATGGAAATGGCCATATTATGACTGGTGATTTTTCTATAGAATAAGTAATTATCGGCATGTGATGTGGTGATTAGGATGTGGTAATAAAAATAAAGATTTTATGGCCGATATTCACCAGTACACTTATCATAAAGATTATTTATCACTTATAACGTTATGAATTTTTATTTCTTATCGATCTTAAATGATAGGAATTAGTAATCTCCAAATTTCGTATTTAGATGAAGTTTTGCTGTTGAAGATCATCTACATAGGTGTTTTTTCCTGAAAAAAACGTAATTTCACCCAAAAATCCCCCTACAAAATCCCCACAAAAGTTCTCCCCTATTTTCTTCGAACGAAGAATATATTCTTATTGAGCCCGCTGTAACTCACGCGCGTAAGATAAGCACCATTCAGATAGAAAACGAGCTGATGTGTGCATCACATGACTTCCTTTTACTCCAATTTATTGACATTTTCTCATTATTGGCAATTTTAATGTGATTCAATAGTTTACTCCCTAAATATAACCAACAGTGGCTAAATTGAAACCAGATTTTAGAAAAAAATTTAAAAAAAATCGCCAAATTTGTCACCAAGTTGGCGACAAAACTTGGCGACCAAAAGACTGGCGATATATTGCCAAGTGTCCGCCAAATTACAACACCACTTGAGTTTACATCGAAATTAACAATGATTTCCCCTAAAAAGGGGCAAAAGACCCCTTTAGAAACACCCGAATGCAACCAAAAGGGGAGGCGCACAACTAGACCCCACTAGGAGTCTAAATACCAAATTTCAACTTTCTAGGACATTCCGTTCTTGAGTTATGCGACATACATACACACATACATATGTACATACAGACGTCACGAGAAAACTCGTTGTAATCAATTCGGGGATCGTCAAAATGGATATTTCGGGAGCCTGTATGTACCTAGGCATATATCCACGTGTGGTCAGGTTGAAAATAAACTCAACGTTCATTCGGGGGTGAGCAAAATGGAAATTAAGGCCGATTTTTGAGTGAAAATTTTTTCGCGAATACAATACTTCCTTTTTTGTAAAAGGAAGTAAAAAGATTGTATTTCAACCTAGTTTCTTTACTAAACTAATGTGAAAAGGACATTAGTTTAGTAAAGGGAGTCGCTACAAACTGGTAATTTTTAGAGCACACAACTTCACGACGTTTCTTTAAAATGTAAAGTGAGTAAGTATTACGCTACAAACTACGAAAAAAAAAGTAGTGATTACATTCATTATTTGTAGCGTGTTAGTTCCGATCACTGATTAAAACCTACATGGTCCCCTGGATTTTGTCAGTTTCTGAGCGCGTACTTAAACAATTTTCTATTATACATTACTTCTGGAAGTATTCCTTTTAAAATTAATGTAAAAAAATCAATAACAGCCGCTTACTTGCTTTATTTATGGGCAATGATGTTGTTTCCTTCAGTCAAAAGTACTACTTTTAGTCACTGAAATTGATAGAATGAGTAAAAAAAAAAAAATAACATGGACCCAGAAAATACTTTCATTTTCCCAGCAGTTATTTTTTAATTAATTTTTTAAAATGTCCGATTTTGAAAACAAGGCGTGGTCTTTATGACGTCACAAATGATGCAATTTGGCGCATCTTTCTACCACGTTTCCACGTTATGATAATCAAGAAACGAATCAAGTATTGCGCTCTACGCTTGCTATCAACCATATCGTTGCCAATACACGTGAGTAAAGATGCGAATTAAATATTTTGCTCTGTGAATGGCAACATTGAATGGCATTTCATCATTTGTGATGTCACACGACAGAAGCGTAAACAATGAATCGCACCGATTTAAGTTTTTTTTTAAATGTTAAACTTAAATTAATTTATTTAAAAAAAGGTCAGATCCTATGTTTTTAAGCATGCTCTTTCAAAAAAGTAAAAACTTAAAACTTTGGAAACGACCCCATTCCACGGGACCAACATTTTTGAAGCAAAACAGTACGCATTTTTTAAACATTCAAAGCAAAATATAGGTTGTACGAACGATCTTTTGCCCTGGAGTATTGCATTTTTTAAGCTGAATTTAATGGTGTAGTTGAATTTCCGAAATACTTTTCGGATGATTTTTAAATAATTATTAAAAACATGGTAACTGACTGACATTTTAAAAAGAAGTATGTCAGTCAGTTACCATGTTTTTAACAATTTTTTTCTCATCGTCCAAAATGTATTTTGAGAATTTAAATGTAACATTAAGTTCAGTCTAAAAAATATAATATTCAGAGCCAAAGGATTGTTTTTACAATGTATATATTTTGCGTTGAATATTACAAAATACGCATCGTTTTGCTTCAAAAATGTCAGTCAGTTACCCGTGGAATTGACTTTAAAGGTTTGCGACTTTTACATCAGATGACATCTCAATAACAAGCTTCTGCAACAGAAAGAATTTTTTCCAGTTTCATTGAAAAAAAAAAAAAAAAGAATTTCTCTAAGAATTAAGTTGCATAATTTTTTTCTCTCCCATACTCATTTTCAGAAGTTTTGAGACGATATATTGATTTTTGTAAAAGCATTATTTACGCGAGGCTTTAATTTTCGCGATTTTTGCGAGCCCATCACAATCGTGAAAATTTAAGCCTCACGAAATGTTATTTTATCAACTTTCGGTTCCGTTCCTAAAAAATTTCGAAAAATTTTCAGCTCGCGGAACAACCGATATCTTCATTTTCGCGAAAATAAGTGCTTTTACAGTATTTGAATATCGCTCCCTATTATCTATGTTGATTACGATCTTGTTTCAGACTGAATATCTCAAATTTCCTTCGTTTTATAGTCACTTTTAAAAAATAAATCATCTCACAATCCTTAAATATCGATTTTCTCTAGCCTCTGTAAAACCGATAGACTTCCCTGCTTTAAATCCACACTAGATCTATATAATAAGCTTTTTTCCTCCCGACGTTAAAGATATTTTAAACGATACTTTTAACAGAATATTTTATCTATGTGTAGGGTAAATGATTAATTATGGGCAGGTTTGTCTTATATTGTCAATATCAAGTTTATAATAATAAATATTCCAGGAACACTATCAGTGGATTCTCAAAATAGCATCTTTCAAGAGTACCCCCCCCCCAAATTTCGAGCAGGAATATAAATAGGGGGAGCAAGTCCAATCATTGGCTTAGCAAAAGCTGAAGTCACGTGACTGAGCAACGACGAATGGTTGACACGTTTTGAGTGAAACTAGCGAAAGAAACTTGATTTCTTCCAATGCTTTGCTTTAAAATCTATCACGTTACTTGGGATCTGTGGTTCACATAAGAAAATCTTCACTCCCTCCATATCATTTCTTCTCAATGCCAATAACCATATTTTTTCCAAACATAAGTTTCTATTGGCAGTTTGATATGCTTCTCAGTCGCCAATAATGATTTTTTTTTTTTTTTTGCATTTCAGTTTTTGAAGGATTTTTTTCTTAAAGACCTGAGATGGCTTTTTTTTTTCTCTCTTTCTTTCTTTTTTTTTTTTTGTATTATCAGATTGCTGCTTTATTGCTACTTATTCATTCTTTAACATTTTCCCTCATCATATACGTATATTTTTGCCTTTAAGATATTTAAGATTCTTTCAAGCTGATGTGCCCATAACTGATAATAAGTAATTAGTTAATCAGTTATGGGCACATATAGTGGCTCCCAAAAGTGTTCGTATACCTACGATTTTCAATGAAATAGGCCATTATTCATTGGTTAGAATTAATATTTCGGAATAGGTATTTTATTATAAGATCTATGATCTATATTTAACAAAACTACATGAAAATTTTTAATAAAACATAAAAACATAATTTTAAAAAAATCAAAAACCAAAAATTGCCGGAAATTTTATCTCACAAAAGTCTTCGTACACTTTGAAAAAATGTCAAAAAATTAGTAAATAATCTAACTTTTTACAAAGTTATTATTTAGTAGAACATCATGCAGTATCAACAAGAGCTTTTAAACGTCTGGGAATAGATTTCATTGTTTTTTCTTTCTTTTTTTGCGTAATTTCTGAGTAAGTGTTCAACCCCAGTTTGAGTCTTACTGTTTCTAGCTCTATTTTCGTTTCAAAGCTGTATTTTCATAATCTAGCCCCCAGATATCTCTAAATATGTTACATTAAGTTCAAATCTGGAGATTGAGGGGGTATTTCTAAGCTTAAGGACAATTTTTGAGTCACCAAACTCAAACGTGTGCGTCTTATCGTTATCTCGATAAAAAACAAAGTTGTTTCCGATTACCAAATTTTAAGCTAATAGTTTAAAATTGCTTTTTAAAATATTTAAATGAACAGCATGATTCATTATTTAATCAAAAAATTCCAAATTTCCAAGTCCTGATGCTGTAATGCACCCTCACACTAAAACACTTTCACCGTCTTGATTAACTGATCCAACTAAGTTCTTCAGATTAAATTCCTCATTTTTTCTTTTATTTACAATTATACAACAATTTAACCCAAAATGTTAAATTTATTTTCATCTATAAGTAAGACGTTGTTCCAAAACGTTTTGAGCTTATTTATCATTGATTTTGCGACGGAAAGCGTAAGCTTACTGTTATTCGCACGAACAAGAAAATTTCTGCAGGAAGAGGTCCAATTTAATCCAGTTAATCAGAGAACTTGGCGAACAATTTTAGGTAAAAATTAAAAGTAAAATGTTTCATTCAATTCGGCAGAAATTTTTTCAGCACTCAAATGTGTATTTTTCATAATTTTTTTAACTGTAAACCTCCGATCACGCTTTCTTAACTTTGCCAGTTGACCTTTTCTTACCGTGTTTTCGATCCTATTCTTGTCTTTAAAGCATTTTATCAAGCACTTCACTATAGAATGGTATAAATTACCTTATTTAGAGACATTTCAAACCAATTTACCGCTACTGTGAGTAAACAATTCAAATTTCGAATGGTGTTTGTGGTGTTTTTCAAATACCAGTCATTTTAAAGTAATAAGCACAATATTAAGGAATAAATAAACAAAAAATTAAAGCCAAATGACTTTTAAGGGTCAACACAATGTAAAAATAATAAAAAAATGACATATGATAGTTTTAATCATGAATTTATTCGAAAAAATTTGAGTGTACGACGACTTTTGTGGCGCATTATTTCTCCGTCTCTTCCTTTTTTGACAAATTTCAAAAATAAAATCTGGCAATATTTTGAAAAAAACTACTGAGTTTTATTCAGAATGGCATAAGAATGGTGGAAAAAAAAATTGGACTTCATATTCAAATTCAGTTTTGCGTTATTTTGGTTTTACTACAAAATTTCAAGGTGTACGAACACTTTTGGGAGCCACTGTATGACCATAATTGATTTTTTGGCCATTCTCATTCAAATACAAATTTCACAGTTTGAGGTTCTAACTGTTAATCTTTTTAGAAAACGACTTCATAGGTGAATCCGCTGTGGTTTAATAACTGACATGGATTCATTACAATTGTATAGTTCAAATATGTTTATCTTGTTTCCATTCAATGAACATTAATTACAAAAAAAAAATGCGATTTTTTGAATTGAACTTTTAGGGGAAAAGACAGGGGTAGGGGACATCTCCCACAAGAGTAACCCTCCCCCCCCTTTTCATCAAATACCACAAAGACCCCCCAAGAGCAAGAGCTAACTCCCCAAGAAACACCCTGAAAATTCCATGACACCCCCCCCCCTTACGTAGTTAGGCACTCATGGAGTAAAGTGCCTTTTTTTTCTCTGAAATAAAATAGGCGATGTTGCCCCAGATCGCGATTTTCAATGTAGTTTGCCAAAACTTGCGCAATAAATGTTTCCACGCAGGAGAGGTTAATATTCCAAAGCAATTGAAAGTGAGCTTTCAAAATGACGCCTGGTTAATTTGAGATAATTTTTTTTTAACATATAGTGAAGCAGCGTTCTTACATTTTTGAAGGGACTGTATGAGCGTATAAGTGAATAAACGTATAATAGGTGGAACGTTCTAATGTGTATTAGACCCTGCAGGAACCAATTTAAAAAATGTATGAAAGAGAAACGTATAAACGGTGCACTGTATTTGTAGCGGCTTGTCCTCTTTCATTGGACGACTCAACATACAGCATTTAGGCAGACATTAGAAAAGAATAATGTATAAAAACCACTTAAAAAAAAAAAAAAAAAAAAAAACCATAATTGGGAACAATAAAATTAGGAAAAAAAAAGTGGTAGTTATTTTGAAATCGTTTTCGTAGAAAGTTGATTTTCAGTTTCCATATGTAATTCCTATTTGTGTATTCAACTGATTCCCTTACGTGCAATGAGAACGAGTAATTTTCGAAACATTTGTTATCGAGTTGATTTTTTATTTTCAAGCTATTAGTGTAGACCGACCAGTGAGCGAACACCACCTAGTGAATGAACAGCGCGTCATTTTTTAAAAGAAAAATAAGCTTCCAATTTTTTTTCTAAATAAATTCACTACAAAAGCGTTCTTTATTGATATTCTAAGCTATCTGACACCTGATTGGTTAATTTGGATACGCATTTTTTTCCTGAAAAAAATTTGAAATTTTTACTGCCATGAATTGTTCTTTTTCTCTTTCAAAATAATAAGACTGGTTTCGTGCTATCAATTATTTTCATAAATATTATTTTTATTAATAAATTTTATTTTTCAACTCTACGAAAGAAAAATTACGTATACATATTTAGGTTATGGATTTAAATTGTTTCAGTCAATGCAGAATGCGTAGATTTTCACGTAGAGGGGTGTTCAGTCACTGGGTACGAAAAATTGCGAAAACCTAGTGAATGAACACTGGCAAAATTTCTTTTGATTGAAAATAAATTTGAAGTTTCTTTGAGATATTTTCATTTTCGTAATTTTTTGTAATGTAGATTGTTTTATGTGCTTATTTATTTATGTATTTAATTATATATTTTATAATTTCTTTGTTTTTGTCTTCGCAAACAATGCACTTTTTACTGAGTTTTATCTTTTACCTATCTATATCTCAATCTGTATATTACCCTACCTACCTACATATCTATCTATCTATCATCTACTTATCTATTTTACCGCTCTCACTATCTATCTACCTATATATCTATCTGTCTGTCTGTCTTTGTCTGTCTTTCTAGATTTCTACCTATCTGCATGTACCTATCTACTTATCTATCAATCTAACTATATATCTACCTATATCTATCTATCTATCTATATCTCCCTTGATAGATAGGTAGGTAGATAGAGAGATAGAAAAATAGAAATATATATACAGAGAGAATAGATAGGTAGATATGTATGTATGCTTGTATATAGGTAGATAGATAAATAGATATAGGAAGATATAGAGATAGATATATTAAAAGTAAGAGGTAAATAGAGATATATATATATATATATAGATAAATATAGAGATAGAATAGGTAGGTAGGTAGATAGATAGATCGATAGATTTATTAATAGATAAATGGATAGGTAGAGGTTGATAGATAGATAGGTAGATAGAGAGACTGATATAGAGATAGATAGGTAGATAGACTGATAAAGAGATAAATAGATTAGGACAATAGATTGGTAGATATTTAGCTGTACAGACAGATAAATAGTTAGATAGTTAGGTAGATAGACAGATAGATAACTAGATAGATAGATAAGTAGATAGATAAGTAGATATATAGATAGACAGATAAGTAGATATATAGCTAGATATAAATAAGTAGTGAGATAGATAGATAGATAAATATATAGTGGCTAGATATAGATAAGTAGATAGATAGGTAGAAAGATAGAAAAATAGATAAGTGCATAGATAAATAGGTAAATAGACAAAGAGATAGACCGATAGATGTTTAGGTAGAAAAATGTTTTTAGATTAACCGATAGATACGTAGATAGACAGATGGAGACATAGATATATCGAAAAATAGGTAAATAGATTAGTAGATAGAAAAATAGAAAGATATATAGATAGATGGATAGAGATATAAAAAGATAGATATAGATAGATAGATAGATATAGATAGTTATATAAGTAGATAGATAGATAAATAGGTATAGATAGTTATATAAGTAGATAGATAGATAGATAAATAGATATAGATAGTTATAGAGATAGACAGATATATAGCCAGATCTCAAAGAAACTTAGTTTCTTTTTGAGTCAAAATTTATCATGTTCATTCACTGGACCAATTTGTGTTCATTTACTGGTTGGTGGTGTTCACTCACTGGGTCATTGTGCATTTTTTTCTTTAAACACCTAAAAAAGTCGGAAGCGGTACCATTTAGGTTCCCGGGATTTTTTTGAGATATTTACATAAATCAATTTAAATGTTTTAACTATCACGATATGTATAATATAGAATTTAAAATTACTAGGATTTTTTAAAAATGAAATTGTGTTTATCTGTTCATTCACTGGTCGGTCTACCCTAAATACTCAATAAAAGTTTAAATTAAGCACTTTTGCAAAAAATGCATTCTGATGACCAAGTAGTTAATCATAAAGACAAATGAAACAAAAATTGAAAATCGTTTATATTAAATGCTCCGAAATTTGCATATTTATATTTGATAAATATTAAAATAATCCACGGTTGTGAATTAATTAACTGACGTAGGCTGCACAATTGAAAAATCCAATATGCTAATAAGGCGCATGTAACCCCATTCGATAGCTTCCATTGTTTATTTACCATCGCCATCTTCTGGAATAGTATATCGTCGCCTCAGGGCAGCAGTAGGTCCTGTTAGCGTTATTTCTGGGATTTGATGTCTTACTGTTGCTCTGAAGCGACGATATGAAAAAAAAAAATAATAATAATAAATAAATAAAGCACTATTCTGTTGCCGGCGGTAGACGTTGAAATATTACAATTTTCTTTACATTCCTGTACGGTTAGGGATTGTCTACGAATGTCGCGCTTCGAGGGGGAGAGGCTCCTGAAATTGTGACAGTTTGTGATAAGGGGAGTGAATTGGTAACAAAAGGTGTGACATCATATATTTATGTTAAAATAAAAACAATTACTCGTAGCACCATAGGCGTATTTAAGCTATGAACACTGGGATGCAACAATACCGGGGGTCCAGGGAAGGAAGGGTAAACCGAGGACAAACAGGGGGTACAGGGTCCTTTTAGAAAATTTTGAAAAGCTTCCTTAAAAATGCTGGTTTTTCAGTTGATTTCAGAGCAGATTTTTAGAACTTTTTACTGAAATGATGTGCAAGAGCATGAAATAGTTTGTATAGTTTTTTATGCAGTATTTTAGTATAGTCTTTTTGTTTTGAATTTATTAGCCATGGTTCTTTCAAAGTAAAAAAATGCTAATGATATACCAACAAATACCTAATAACAGAGTATACAATTTCTCTATAATACAGCACTGAATAGTAAATGGTTTAAGAAAGGTGTTTTTTTGATGTATGCAATTATTTACATACATAAAAAAAATGGATTATCTTTTTTCTTTTTTTCTCAAATGGATTAAAGTACACTTATTCTTAATGTATAGTACAATTTCTCTCGCACTGATGATATTTGATGGCACACACGGGTAACAACAATAAACTGCATATTGTATTTTTCGGTTTGCTTTCAAGTAAATTAACTTGCATTGTAGCTGTGAAAAAAAAAGTAAGTTTTTCTCCAAACTAGTTTCCTGATGAAGTGCATTTAATTTAATTCTTTTTTCAAAATCTAAGCAAAAATGTTGGGGGGGGGGGGGGGAGGGGGGTACTTCGTAAATCCGCCAATGATTATGTTTCTGTAATATAGTGTGACATGTCTCAAGTGTGATACTTCGTGGTGTCAAGGAGGGGAGGAGGGACGAAATATGTTGGAAAAAAAAGTGAGAATCATTGATGGACAATACATAACTGGTTTTCTCTTTACGAAAAATTGCTTTAACACAAATAAATAAGGAACAGAATCTCTAAAAAACAATTCCATTTAATTCGAAGTTTAGCAATTCAAATTTTCTACTGCTCTTCAAGTTTATAATAATCAGTCGATTTAAAGCTTATAACAAAGTTCCGTTTTTTTTAAGACCATAACTCTGTGCAAGGACGCGACGAACTAAAACTTTTAGAAGAATGGAAATTTTCAGTTTGCCGAATTTTATCGAAATATAAATTGTGAACAAAGATTGATTGCAAATTTCTTTTTGAAAAATGAAATTTCGCAATACTACCTCAAAATTTGCCGCATTATGAAATTTTTGGGAGGTCACAGTGACCTCCCATTGGGACGCCCCTGTAAATGTGTTTTGTGGAAAGCAGGAGACTTTATCGACGCAAAGCTGTTAACGGAACCCGTTAGTCAATGTCAAGATGTGAGCTTCAGGGATGTTGGACACGTGGATGCAATTTGTTTTGCAGATGAGTCGGGTGCCCACCTGGGGGGAGGGGGATTCATGGTGCTGATTGCGCCATTGAAATTTTTGGGGGGTTGTTTTGAGGGGTATTTTTTGGTGTGTGTGTGGGGGGGGTTAGATTTACGATATTTAGGGAGGGGGTGCGTTTTTGCTCCTGGGGGGAGGCACCCCTGAATTAGCACTTCATAACGTTATTTTTCCCGCATATAATTTTTACAATCTTTGCAACGATACATTTTGCAAAATAATTATAAAAATAATATTTCATCATATTATTAACTGACTTTATGTTTCGATGGAACATACTTAAAACCTTGCTTTATTTTAAAGTTAGTCTTTAATATTTTTACAGAAATTGATAGATCCGGTTTATATTCACTGGCATGGAAATATTTTTTTATTTGAAAATTTGTGCAAGTGATGTAGATAGCTATCGATCATGTGAATTGTTTGGTTGCTTTGCTTAAAATTCTTAAAATTTTGCTTCCTTAATTGTAAAATAAGATTAGAGAAAATAGAATTAATTACTTTTTAGAAACATGTACTAAAACGCCGCTTAATGATAAACACAAAACACTTTAATGTTTCCGAAAAAATTCAAGTACTACATCTACTTAAAATTGCAATTCTTAATTAGATTTCCAAGTATTTTATTTCACGCTCAAAGTGCACCAAATTCAACATTCATTTCTATGTAAACCTTAAAAAATTTTTTCATAACTCTTGAGCTGGCTAGACAACAATTATTTTGTAGGACTTTTTAAAAATTGCATAACACTTATACAATCAAAATACTTTGCTAAAAATTTGCCCAAGCATTCAGTGCAATTTCGAAGAATGAATTTTCAAAATACAAACTCACCATTTCTTCTGTTGTATCGCAATTATTTATGTTGGTGATTTCCAATAAAAAAGGAGTTTCCAATGTAAATAAACGCAAACATCACTCGCAAAACACATCAGAGGAGAAATTCATCAGTTTCCTGCTCGATTAAACATTGCTTAAGCAATGTTTATGATATGCTTTTTGAAAGAAACCGAACCACATGCGGATGTTTGCCCCCTTGCACCACAGGCGGAATGATTCGAACATGCGACAATTTTAATAAAGCAGTCAGATTCCTTACGAAAATCGAGACATACATCTGCTGGATGCGGCAGACTGCTTCGTGAGCTACCCGTACTCAGCTGATCGTTCAGGTTACCAGAGCAGTTTTCGCCAAGTTTGGCGAGAAAGTTAGAAAGTGAAAGCGTGCCAAGGATAGAGGCTCGTGTTGCTATGCTCGCAAGCAATTTATGCATCTATTTCCTTATGTCGGTGTTTTCGGATGAATGCTGACAAGAAATGAAAAAAAAAAAAAAAAAAATGTTGCGAGATAATCAAAGGAGATTTATTCAGTTTCGAGATAGTTTGAATTTGAAATGCATTTAAAAGTGAGCCAAAGTGTTGGACACGAGTTCTGATAATATTAAAAATAGTTCGATATTTTCATTATTCATGTACCTACTAGCGCAGCCACCTTCGGAGAGGGAGCGGGAAAGGGAAGGGGGGGGGGGGCTCCCTATATCCATGAAGTTGAACTATTGTATTAATATTGGCAGTTCGGTCTGTTATTTTGAATAAAGCGCGTTTGCAAATTTTGTTGGAAAGTAATAATATACAGTGCCCGCCGCTTATATGAATCACGTTTGTTGCAAACAAATTTGATTCCATAAAGCGGCTGATTCAGTAAAGCTTGATTTTGTTCTGTTTTTGACGATGTGATTCATTAAAGCGGTTGATTCAATTAACCACTGATTCAATTAACCGGCGTTCACTGTATATATATTACAGTAACCGCCGCTTATTTGAATCACGTTTGTCTTAATCAGTTTTGTTTCAATAAAGCAAAATGAAGCAAAATTGTTTAAACATTTTTAAGTGTTTAATTCTACATACAATTTGAGAGAACCTGATTTATTTTTTTAGTCAAACAATTTATTGTTAGTTTAGTCATAATGTATCATTAAATGCATGCTATTCACTCAAAATATTCATCCTTTGATTATTTAAAGAATTTTATCATATAACAAAATAAAAACGCAATTACAAAACTCAAATTTTAACTTAACTGCTTCATAACAATGTATCTGCTATTGATTGCTAACAATAGCTAGTGATTTAAATTATACATTCTTTTTTCAATATATCATAAAACTACCTGTAGTCTTCAGAATTCATAACTCATTGCTCCAATGTTTGCGCATCAAAGCCTAGAGTGCAGAAGTTTCATCGACGCCATTGAAACTGATTTGTTTACCCTTTCCCGAGAAAAATATCCCTAAAAGTGGGCCACACCCTGTCTCCTTTCACTATTTACAGGGGGGAAAGAAAAAAACCTTATTTTATTAATAAAAGGCAAAAAAAAAAAAAAAGAGAATGCACGAATGCACCAAGTATTTGCGGGAAATGGTTAGTCACATACGCTTAATTCATTTAAGCGGCGTGTTTGCTTTAGATATCCGGCAGTTTTTCAATGCTAAAGCTAGATTCCGTTCTGTTTTAGAGGATTTGATTCATTAAAGCTGCTGATTCAATTAACCACTGATTCAATTACCCGGCGCTCACTGTATATATTTGTACCTCTGAATAGCGGTCTATTGTCACGGTGTCACTTGACCGGAAGTGTTGTCCGTTAGTGGGAAATGTCTTCATCAGTTTGACTTTATCAAAATATGCTTTCCGAAAAAAATTCACAAGTCACTAAAAAACAACAGAAATCGCTTTAACTCCGCCCATAGAATTTGAAGAGTTTTCTTGATTTTTCAAGGATCCCAACTTCGGATACTGACCTGATGACTATGGGATCACCTGGGAAGTATATACTTTTTCAAACGAGAAAAAAAAAAGAAGTTTTCAAATTGGTCTATGCTTAATAACGAATAACGAATAAATACCTTTGTGCTGAAGATTCAAAAAATCAGTAATCCAACGTCATAAAGCACAAAAATTGCAAAATATTGCAGACACGTGTTTCGGTGTTACAAGGAACACCTTTTTCAATGCAAAGAAATGTGAGCTTCTGGATGAAAAGTCATCCGAGAAAAGCAACACGGTGGAACAGGAGATAGTATAAATATCAAAAAATAGAAATTAAACAAAACAAAAAAATAAAATGACACCTGGAGGCAAAATTTATTATATAATTCCATCAGGAAAAAACCGTTAAGTAATAAATTTTCCAAGAAAACACATAAACAATGCAAAAAGTCCAAATGAAACCACTCTGAATAAATTAGCAATAAATTTACCAGCGGGAAAAACTATGTATGGAAGCAATGTATCAAATGGAGGAATGCAGGAAAAACAAAGTGAAGGATAAACGTATTGGAATTAGCTAATCACAAAACGAAATAAGAAAGCAAAAAATGAAAAAAATAAAATTAAAAAATGTACGACGTTTACATGAAAATAATAGAAAAACTAAACCAATTTTAACAAAGGAGTCCACACAGAAGAAAAATAGGGAATTGCAGTAAAATCGTTAACTAAATTAGAACGGTTCCTCAGGATGTGGAAAGATTCCCAAAAATCAAGATCCAACGAATTAGGGCATTTTTGGATAATTTGATAAGAGTTAAAATCAAAAGAGTGATTCGATTCCCAACAGTGTTGGGCAATACTGGATTTATTCAGTTGTTGTTTTCTCACATAGCTTCGATATTCTTTTAACCGAAATTTCAAAGAACGGCGGGTCTGTCCGATGTATCCGAGTCCGCAATTGCAAACAATTTTATAGATCCCACAACAATTAAGAGGATGAATAGAATCTTTAAGAGAAGAGAAAGAAAGTTTGGAATTGGAATCGCTTCAGAATCTTAGCAACCTGAAAACTAATACCAGGGAAGAAAGGCAGAACAACTAAATTCTTAGTGTTAAAAGTTCTATTAAGAACAATATTTTGAGATTTTTTGCAAAGTTTTTTATAAATGGAATCAACTAAGGTGGGCGGATAGTCTCTATCGACAGTCACAGCTCTTAAATAGTTAAGTTCCGCATTAAGAAGCTCAGGTGAAGAACAAATATTTATTGCACGATAAACAAATGTGTTGAAAGCTGAATATTTTTGATTAGGAGGGTGAGACGATAATCTATGTGGGGGTAATGAAACAGCAAAAGGTTTGCGATAAACTGTAGTTTCCAAACCGGACTCAGTTCGAAAAACGAGAACATCCAGAAATGGAAGGCAATTATTCTGTTCTTTTTCACAAGAGAATTGAATATGAGGATCAATGGAATTTAAAATAGATAAAGCATCATCAATGCTTAGTTGATCGTAATGCATAAGAACAAAACAGTCATCAACATAGCGAACATAGAATTGAAACTGTAGTTTCTGAAACAACTTGAGCTCAAAGTAATGCATGTAAATATCACTAAGGATAGGGCTAAGTGGGTTTCCCATTGCCAAACCATCCGACATTGTATAAAATTTACCATGAAAAACAAAGGAACATTGCTTTAGACAAGTATGAGTAAGGAAAACTAAATCCTCATTTTCCTTAGAGGTAAAATGAAATTCAGACAGTCTACTCTGAAGGCATAACAATGAACCCTCGACCGGAATGTTCGTAAATAATGAGTTCACATCAAAAGAAGCCATAAAAGAATTATTTGGAACGCAATTCTGAATTTTTTTTACAAAATCGATCGAGTTTTTTACAGTGAATACATTATGACTCATAAGAGGAGAGAACACAGAGACTAAATATTTTGCAAGTTTATAAGAAGCCATACCAATATTGGAAACAATCGGCCTGAAAGGAATGCCAGCTTTATGTACCTTAGGTAAAGCATAAAACCTAGCGCAATTAGCAATAGAAGAAATAACAGAGCGTTTAACATTTAATGGAATAGACTGAACAGACTTGACAGCAGAAGAAATGAGCCGCTCAGAAGCCAATGCGGTTAAGTCCATTTTTGGATATTTTCTGATTTTTGGAAATTTTGATAAAATAAATGTTAATCTTCTTAGTTGTTAAAGGATTTACTCGTTGGTTATTTTTTTCTAGGTTAGACAGCCCTTTTTTTAATAGCTTCTGAACATGTTGTATAATAATTTCAGAAGCCATTGTGAATAAGTCCACCTTTTATTAATATTTTTTTACATCAACTTTGAAATAAAAATTAAATTATTATTCTTCTTTCGATATTTGTTGGCAACACTGAAAAACAAGAAATTCATTATACAAGAAGTCATAATCCCAGTGGCAGATACTTGAATTCAGATTTTTCTATTGCAAAAATGTATAACCTGTATATCGAACAATGTAATGAAAAGCAAATTGTACCAGTAAAGGAAAAGTTTTATTACCATATATTTTCGACAAAATTTAACTTACATTTTAAACAAACTTCGAAAGATACTTGTGCAACATCCGATTATTTGGTAATAAAAAAACAATCTACAATAGATGAAGAAAAAAATGCAGCTGAAGTTGAACATGACGAACACTTGCGAGGTGCAGAAATTGCCCGTAATAGTATGGCTAATGATCGACTAAGAGCTTCAGACGAAATATGCATGTTCAGTTTTGATTTCGAAAAAGCATTACCATTTCCGAAACTAGCCACATCAGTGGCTTATTAAAAGAGAAACTTATTTGTATACAATCTTGGTTGCCATGATTTAAAGACTAACGAGGGCTACATGTATGTTTGGCCTATAACCCAAGCATCGCGGGGTTTATAAGAAATGTCATCGTGTTTATCTAAACACATTAAATTGTACGCAAAGGATTTTCAAAAAATTATAATGTATTCAGATTCATGTTCAGGACAGAATCGAAATATAAAAACTGCGTTCAGTTTAATGAAATTGGTTCAGAGTGAAGACATCAAGGCTGAATCAATTGAGCTTAAATTTTTATTAAGTGGGCACAGTTATTTGCCCAATGATGCTGTTTTTGCAGTTATAGAAGCTTATGCAAAAAAATTCTGTATATTTATAACCTAGTGGCTGGTATCATATAATACAAAATAGTAAAAGGAAGAACCCTTTCAGAGTTGTCGAAAAGAATCCATGAGAATTTCTTTTCACAAGACCATTGGAAGAAGCTGTTACCAGCAGAAAAAAATCAACAAGTGGATTAACAGTCAATTGGCTTAATTTGAGATGCATAAAATTGGAACCCAAGCAGCATTAAGTTCAAACATAATTTTGACGAGGATGATACCTTTCATGTAATTGATTTTAAATAAATATATAAAAAAAAGGTAAGCCAGTAAATTTAAAAAATATAACTCAACCTATATTCAGAACAATTTCAAGAGAAACAAAAAAAGACATCATATGTTCAGTAAAGTATATACCTCCAATTAAACACTACTTTTACAGGACATTAAGGACAACACAGGGAGATCAAGATTTACATTTAAATAACTTGTAAGAAGATGGTTTTTGTTATGATGAATAAACATAAAACTTATGACAATAAATGTTATTTTATTATTTTTACATAAATTTCTTATATTTTTCATCTGCCAAAAGGTATAAGTCCTAAAATTTTTAAGATGCTGTCATTATTTTAATAAATACTTTCGTTTTTATTTACACATCCTGTACATATCTTGTTTTTTTGCAGAGTTTACATTTCGAAAAAAGATTT
The DNA here is from genome assembly GCF_026930045.1 of Uloborus diversus. Lineage (NCBI taxonomy): Eukaryota > Metazoa > Arthropoda > Arachnida > Araneae > Uloboridae > Uloborus > Uloborus diversus. The sequence continues at coordinate 214,433,763 of NC_072731.1, read as the reverse complement.
TATACACTTTTCTAATTAAATTAATAAACCAAGAATTTTAAAAACTAATGTATCAAAAAACGTTAATTTTCTCAATTTTTGTGTTTTGGACTTAACCGCATTGGCTTCTGAGCGGCTCAAATAGCCTTTAACTCATTTTCACTTGGATCTTTAGAAATCTCTAAGTATGGACCAGAAGAAATCAAATCATTAGTTTTGTCAACATAAGATGATTTGTCAAGAACAACAATTTGACCACCCTTGTCAACTTTGGTAACAACAATATCTGAATTAGAAGTTAAATTCTTTACAGTACGACTAACAGTATTACTAAAGACGGGATTGGAAATTCTAGAATTAAAGTCCACATTAGAAGCAATAAGATGCCTAACGCAATCTTTTTGATTGGATGATAAGGCACTAAATTTAAAAGCTTTCTCAATAGGAGCAATAAGCTTAGAAAAAGAAGGTTTGCTGGCCAGAGCAAAGTTATCATTGCATTTTAGAGCATTAATTTGAGAACTGTTTAAAGGAACACTTGAAATATTAACGACAACATTTTTATTTACCATTGGTAAATTTTCCGAAGGAACAACTTTCGAATTTCTACAAAGTTTAGCTAATTTCTTTTTCAAAACAACGTGATGATTCTCCGAAGAACGAAGGGTTCTAGACCAAGAAGTTCTATTAAAATAATCAAAATCAGAAATAGAATTTGATATAGAGAGATGCAAATCATAGAGTTCACGTTCAATAAACGAGAGGCGTTTCCTAGTTTCTTGGATCGAAGCTCTAAGTAGAGCCAATTTCGACCGAAAAATAACTTTATCAATTTTTAGAGAACGTGGTAAGTTCCATTTCAAAGAATTCCTGCGTCTACATTCTTGAAGAAATTTTAAGTGGTTCAAAAAGCGAAACTTCTTAATACGAAGATTGCAAAACCTATTAATTTGAGACATTCCAAAAACAAAATATCAAAGCACATATGAACAAATTATTACGTAATTCATGAAAAAAGTCACATTTCTCTTTACTTGGCCCCGTTATAGATCAACACCACACTAGAAACAGAGTAATCTACTGTGATGTTGTATATACTTAAGTCTATTAGGGACTATTAGGAAGGATTACTTTAGAAAATTTTGATTTTTGATCTTGTAGCAATTAATGCAACAAACTAAGTGTACCATTATTATGGTATTGCGTACGCCACGGAAAGGGTTTTAAGGTTAAAACCCCTCCCAGAACTTGAACACATTCATCTCCATCGAACAATTTGGGGGGAAAACACTATTTAAACTTTTCTAAGCGGGATAGGTTTTCACAAAATATCTTACTGTTTTTGTTGATCGAGATTCAGTCACAAATTATTTTCCAGTTCTTAAATAAACCAGTAATATTTCATGACGAGCACCTCTATAGACATAAAAGAGTTAAAATGATCTCAATAAAGCGTAACAGGTTATCATGGTCGTGGTCGCTCAGCACTTTCAGCACTGAGCAAAACCTTTTTAGGGAATCCTAGTGAGAGGAAGCCGATCACGCAACACAGAACTTTCTATTTCTTATCGAAAGATAGAAACTGTTGTTAGTTAGAATTTGACATTCATAAAGACATTGATGTATTTGAAGTAAGTTTTAAATGATCTCGAGAAAAAAATCCCACGTAAAACGGCATGTATTATTATTTTTTCAAATGTACACTCATTTTCTGATCACCCGAACACTGACGCGCAACACTGACGAAAGTTGGAGATTGATGGATTGATTAAATCGCAATAAAAGAATGAGAGACGATTTCTTTCGGATTGAAATGATTATTGAGACGAAGTAAATTTTCCCTTCTATTCTTAATTTTGATATTATTGAGTGTTTTTTTTTCTTTGTTTGGCCACTTTTAAGAATGAGATTTCTTTTTATTCGACTAAAAAAAGTGCTTGCTTTATGTATATGGAAGTGAAGAAACTAAATGAAATTGAGATGAAATCATTAATTCACAATCTTGTAAATGCTTTGTTCTAAAGCGGTGGTTCTCGACCTTTCCCCTGCTGTGGACCACTTGGTATGCCTCCGAATCTTAAGCGGACCTCGTAAGATATTTTCTTTGGCTGTTCGCGACCCCATGAAAGTTGCTAGAGGACCACATGTTGAGAATCATTGTTCTAAAGCATGGAAAAAAAAAAAAAAAAAAAAGGCGACGCAAATATAGCACAAATTATCAGGAAAATACTCATTTTTTTTTTTTTTTTTTTTGCGCAAATGTATTCTTGATGATTTGTTCTTTATTTACGTTGTTTTTTCATATTATTTATTTACGCATTTTATTTAAAATTAAAAACTTTTCAAAAATATAGCATAAAAAGTATCTCTACACATTATTTATTGATTTATTTTGCCATTAAATTTTGAAGTTAGGTCATTTATGTTGTGATTCTGTTCTGTTTGATCCTGCATGTTGATAAACGGTCCTTGATAAATTTCTTTTAAATACATTGATAGTTAGAAATTACTGAGAAACATTCCAAGCAGTTAGACTAAATTATGTACGGCCACAAAAAAGTTTAAAGTGGAGAGAGAGAGAGAGAGCTATAGTTTTTTATGAGCTTGGTGTTGGTACACGGCAAAGTAGGCTCATTAGTTCTGCATGAACTTGTTCATTATAAATATGATGTAATTTCTTTCTGTACTTTAACTCTGAAAATTTCTTTCTGAAGAATGCAAACATTTAATTTTTATTATTACTTTTTCCGATACTATGAGCAGATATATATATACAGGGTGTTCCGTTTTAACCTGCAAGACTTTTATTTTCGCAACCGTTAGTCCTAAATGTACACTTCCAATTGCAAAAATGTTCAAAATCAGATGCGGAGTTAAGATATTGAAAGTTTGAAGTAAAAATAAAAATAAGTCAAAAAATACAAAATTTAACTTTTTATATGGGCCCCAGGTCCCCTAACTTGAGTTCAGGGAAATAATCTTCATTGAAAAACAATTCTAACACAAAAAATTTGAAATTAGTACTACCAATATTCACCGAGATATGAAACGCAGCGTTTTGTGACTTACACCGTTTTTCACTCGCCGTCAATATCAACTTTTGGTGGAAAATATAGCGGTTAACAAGTGTTTAAAATTACATGTGTGCATAGAGAGTGATTTTCAAATTGTTCGAGGTTTTGTTGTATGTTTATGCGTATCACGGCATAATATTTGCATTTATTTTAAAATTGCAATGAAAAATATAAATGCATTGTTTTTCGTACTTTGATGCCCTGTCATTCTTTTGTGAGGGTGATAAGTTCCAATCTCATCTTCTGTATGGTCCCTTAAAACTTCAAACAGGAATATCTTCTCGAGTTTTGGTCGTACAAATGTCAAGTTTTTTTGTGTCAGGAACACAGTGAAGCACCGTTTATACGTTTCTCTTTTACACGTTTTTATCAATTATACGTTTTTAAAATTGGTCCCTGCAAAGTCTAATACACATTAACCTATATCTATTATACCTTTTTTTCGTTTGTACGCTTTTTTCGTATAGTCCCTCCAAAAACGTATAAACGGTGCTTCACTGTAGGTTTCAATGGAGATTACTTCTGTAAATATTAGTTAAAGGGCCTAGGGCCCGTATAAAAGTAAAATTTTGTTTTTTTTTTGACTCATTTTTATTTTTGCTTCAAACTTTCAATATCTTAACTCTGCATCTGATTTTGAACATTTTTGCAATTGGAAGTATACACCTAGGACTAACTCACTCATAGTCTCACTCATAGATGGCAAGTGTACTAAACAACAACAACAACAAGAAACAAAAAAGAATATTAGCAATGTAAATTGAAAACCATGTAAATATGAGAAGTTGAACAATATGAACAATAGAATTGCCATTGCTACCTATGAGCAATGGCAATAACCTATGAGTAATTGCAAAACTTGCCATTGTGCTACCTATGAGTGAGACTTTAAATAATATATATATATATATATATATATATATATATATATATATATATATATATATATATAAAATTAAGCAACCAGAATTTCAAATATTAAACAAATTATATAAAATTAATGATGATAAAAATTATACTATTTTTCACTTTTATTATAATATATATATATATATATATACATATATATATATATATACATATATATATATATATATATAATTAAAGTTACGTGTTCAGACTCCTCTAGGGACTGTTCCACACATTGGATTTCGATGAAACTAAGAATATAGATTATACAGGCCATGGGGAGCAGAGTTATGCAATAATAATAAAAACTAGTTAAAAAATCGGAGATATAGGGGGTGGGGGGGGAGCGCTCTACACACCGGTAAGGACATTATCAGGGGTAATTGTGTTTCGGATTTTTTACGTTTTTAAAACTAAGTTCGCACCACAATAATGTTGCAGTAAAAATTTTATTTTTGAATCACAGTATTTTTCCCATTAAAATAACAGTAGAATTTTAGTGGTGATAATCGTATTCTACACTATTTTTTTTTACTACATAATCCTGCTCCCCATGGTCTATATCATCTATGTTCCTAGTTTCATAGAAATCCGATGTGTAGAGCGGTCACCAGAGGAGTCTGAACAGGGTAACTTTAACTAGAACCATGTTTAACGACGTTTCTATGTTTAACGACGCTCTATTTACCGACTTTTTCTATTTAAACACGACATTTCACGGTCCCGGATGTTACACCGTAGTTTAAGCAGCATTCTATTTAAGGACGCATTCTACTTAAGAACGATTTTTTGAAGTCCTTGATAGTCGTTAAGTAGAGAATCAACTATACATATAAACATATATGTTATATAGTACAGTCGAGTCCCGACTTACGCGAGGGATGCGTTCCAAGACACTTCGCGTAAGTCGGAATTTCGCGTTGTGGCACAAGGTATGTTTAGTAATTTTTTTTATAAGCGTACTCAATTGTTTCAGACGTTTGTAAACGCCCCTCATATTGTTTCAAACTATTTATTAACTATATTGCAGTATCTTTTACAAAGAACCGACTTTTTCTGTATTTTAGAAAAAGCGTTATTATTTGACATAAAATTCTGTAATTTAGCACAAAATCAATGATTAATGGGGGAGAGAAACTTAAAATAAAGCAGTACGGTACTTACAGTATGTACACTACAGCATTATTATAGCACTTAACAGTATAGATATAGTAAATATATTTATAATTTAAAAAATGAAGAAGGTTTATGCAGCGCGATCAGAATGCTATCAGAAAGTATTTTATCAACGTTCATATGTAAAATGAAAAAAAAAGAAAAAGTCAAGAATCGGAGCGGTTATTTGTATAAACTAAAGCAAAGCGTTGTTTTGACTAATACAGTTGGGTGAACTTCCGCTTTCAGTGATGCTAAAGGGATGAAAGTCCATTCACAAAACCAATATTTAGTGTCAACAAAGCCCATTCTAACTCTCCGCAGCTCTTTTCCAAAAGATTTCATGTTGCAGGCGAGTAATTTGTGTCCGCACTAAAAAATTCATTACTCATGAAAAACTCGCGTTATAACCATTTCGCGTAAGTCGGATCGCGTTGTAGTGGGATCCGACTGTATTAGAAACAGTGTTTTCAAGATTTGTTCGACTGCACAGATATGCTTCAAAAGTTTTAATGTTAGAAGAGGCTCCATAAAAAATGATGATTAAGATAAGCACTTTCTAGGTCAAGTACAAAAAAAAAAAAAAAAAAAAAAAAAGCCGTCTCTATGCTCGAAATAATGATGCTAAAAACTGCTTGCCTGATAAAAATGAATCGATAATTTAATAGATTTATCTTCATCTTTTATCTACTCCTTTGATCATGATGGATGTTTTCAACATTTAAAATATGTTATCGTTCAAAACGTTGCAAGGAGTTCTTTTAAAATAGCAATTTGTTTGAAAATGTATCTACCTTGCAGTATGGTCAGGTATAGGTAATAAATTCTTTACTTAGTTTTCACGATACGAGAGACTGAGTTTAGTTGTTTCACGTATTTTACATTTTGATTTTTCTAATTTTTGTTACTAATGTTACAAAACAAAACAAAATGTAAGGAATTGCTTTTACTATTTTCCTATCAAATAACGGTTTTGACACCTTTGTTTGGCATACATTTTTTCACATACATAAAAAAAAACTACTCAAAAAAATACTTTTTTTCTGAAATCAACTATATTTAATGTGGGTCAAGTTGATACAAGAATAACCAAACTTTTCTGCTAACATAATACGCAACGAAATGAAGGTTTTGAGAGTTGTATTTAAGGAAGACTCTCCCAAAATGTTCGAATTTTCAATCCGAGTTACCTGATAAACATAAATTTGATTTGCAGTTAATACAAACGTGGGTATGACTATTTTCTTCGAAACACGCTCTTTCAAATACTTCAAGAGGTATTTCTTTACTTTGAGATTTTAAGTCATTTCTAAGTATTTCTGGAAAAAAAAAAAAAACACACACACACACATAAATATTAGTGCGTTTGATGATTACACGGTGTCCACTTGAAACAAGCAACGCCACTTCGTATTCTCAAAAACGGGAACAAACAGCTACGAAGAATAAGCATGACTCATGGTAAGAAGGGAAAATTTGACAGCTTCTGTTGATCAGAAAACCTGGAGCACCTTGGCTAGAGGTTAGGACCTAAGGTGATTAGGGGTTAGTGATTAGAGGTTAGGACCAGGCTTGGAGTTGATTACGAGAAAATGTAATCGATTACGATTATGATTACCAGCTTGAAAAATAGGATAGTACAATTATGATTACGATTATAATACTCTGCCAAAACGTAATTACGATTACAGCAACGATTAGATTACGTCAAAAATGTAGCCGATTACAATAACAATGTGCCGATTACGATTTTGATTACGATTACAGACTCGTGAGAAGAAATGACATGCACACATATACTATATTATTCTCATTATTATTTTGCGGCAACAATGTCATAGTTAAAAAATTATCATTTTTGATTGTGCTTTTAAATGCTACATAACTATTTTGACCATATATCCTGCACAGGTAATTAGGTGTCCTATATCCAAATGACTTGCCACATTATAATGCATTTTGTACATGATTTAAATTTTCATTATTATTTTTCATGCAACCAATACAGTTTCTAAAATTTATGTACTATATTTCTACATTCTATTCTCTACAATTTGCTATAATATTATTTAATTCAACCTATTTTTTGAAAAAAAAAAAAAAACCCTTTGTATTTAATTTTGCAAAACATGCATAGTATTAAAATATATTCAAATAGTATAAATAAATGATAGGAAAATAAATGTTCAAAATAAATACTGCAATCAAGACAATTTTTTATTGCATTTTATTAATACCAATGCTTTAAATGTATCATGTTTCATCCTCATTCTCTGTGAGGCATAAAACTTTCAGGCAATACTGAATAACCGCTCAACAGGTGCAGATGATGCACAAATTGACAAGTACTTGGGAGCAATTTTGCTCAGTAATGGGTATACATGAATATTGGATCCCCAGTATTCTAGGGGATCAATATTATGCTCATTTGGTGCGCTAGTTTCATACGCATTTATTTCGCTTTCGATTTTCTCCTGTATTAAGGAATTATTATTTTTGTAAGTGCTGGCTGGATTTCTAAAAATGCGAACAATTTCCCTTTTTTTGCAGGCTGTTTTGGTGACACATCTTTTGTGTCCTTATCTTCTAATTCAGTGCAAATGTTATGACAGTCTTTGTTGACATTATTTCTTCCTTGATAATTTCTTTTATTTTATTTTTTGTGCTTGAATCGTACCAGTTGCATTTGAGCCTTGGGTCTAAAAATGAAGCCACTTGAAATGCTTCCATTTCTTCATAGTGACTCATTCTAGAAGTTAGTGCTGACAACAGCTTTTTAATGTCGTATTAAAGTATTGCAAATTTTTGGTCAGGAGGTCCTCAAGATGGTGCTTGAACACTCTTAAAGCAATATAATTGGAAAGCACTTTAAAAAGTAAAAATGAGTATAATAAATTTTGCTATGATTTCCAGGCATTATTTTTTCACCCACATGCATAAGCATTTTATAATGATATTTTTATATCTCCGTTTCAAAAACAAGTGTTTTTACAAAGGTTAAAACTAATGTTTTTAAAATCTTTAAATGCAAACTTTTTTTCTCTTATATATCTATTAAAAAGTATCAGCATTGAAATATAAAGCATAAATTTAAGATTAAATTAGATGTGAAAATATTTTGAAAAATCCCTTACCAGAGTGATGTCATCACAAAAATCAAAGAACCGCTAAGATAGTGCGTGTGAATGAGCACTGAAGTGCAAATCGAAATTCGCTCTTCTTTTGACAAAATTACTCCTCTTCCGCCAATGAAAGTAAAAAAAAAAAAACACCAAAGGCATAAAATTGTTTTTTCAGAACTTTGTCGAAACGAAAACATGTGTTCGTACAGCACTGTTGATATTGTTCTCTTTCCGAGGCGGTAGCTCCGCTTGTTTGTCTATCATTCACAGATGAAAAGGAAAATTGATGATCAATCCAACTTAGGGACGCGTTTTGGACCATCTCCCGAAACAGGTTGTGGGGGAATGAAATTGGTGACGTAGCTCTGGAAGCACTCGCGGAGCACTTTAAGACGGTTTCAATAGGAAATGGCATTGCTTCGCTCCTATTTTTGGACATAAAAGCATAATTTGGAAAAAAATAAAAAAAATAAGTCTTCGTGTCTTAATTTACCTTTTTTGATACTAGTGTCTCACCCATATTTTACGAGAATTATTTTGAATTCGAATAAAATGGAAAAACAAAACTTGATCATGAGTGATTTCAAACGATAATTATTATGAAACTAAACCAAGTTTGACTACAACTTAAAATAATTTTATTAGAAGAAAATGGTAATCTATTTGAGTCATTAAATTCGTAAACTACTACAAAAAATCTTTTCCTGATTTGAAAGAGAAATTACTGTTATTCATTTACTTTAAAGTTTATCTTCGAAAACTTGTAGAAGAGAGAAAGAATCATGATTAATATTAATAATATAATTTATTAATATTAATTCTAAGAAGTAAAAAACGAATTTTTCAATGAATAATGATTGAATTTAATAATATATAGCAACTATATTAGTTCAAAATAGTTATATATTTACATTTATAAAATATATACAACAACATAGAGGGAAAAATACAAATACTCAGAAACTGATTACCACATGGTAATACTTCATTTATACGTCTTTTATGAAAAAAATTAAATATCTCATGAAGCATTTTTAAAGCAATTACTGTTATTACAAGCAGATATTTCCCAAGTACTGTTACTCGTGTATAATGGAAAGATTTTGTAACTACTATGTTGATTCAAAATGCAAATAGCTGTGTACATAAATGACTACAATAAATACATATATTAAAATATTATTTTTGCAGAATATTAAAATAACTATAGAGGAATAAGTACGGAATATCAGAAGCTGGTTGATACATAACGTTTCTTTAATACCCCCCCCCCAAAAAAAAAAAAAAATTATCCGATGAAATATTTTTAAGACCAAACCTTTACTTTAAACTGATATTTCCAAGAACTATTGGCTGTGACTTTTCAAATGGATACCACTGATGAACATTCAAAGTATGATCAACTATGTAATTACTGATGTTTATGATTCAAATAAATGAAATAAGCTGCAATAAATACATATACTGAAATAATTGCATTTGTAGAATATATGCGCAACTCTAGATGGAAAAATATGCGTTATACGAAACTGAACATCAAAGATATGCACCGCCAACCCTTTCATGTTTTCGACTTGATGCTCAATTGAAGAAATTTCGAACTTATGTTAAGCAATTTTTGTTAAATATTTTGCTTCTTGTGTACAGGTAAGTATGTTTCATAAGAAGATTTTAAACTCGAAAAAAAAAAAAAAAAAAAAAAAAAAATAAAGAATAACCACTCAGGTACGCAACTATAAAACGGAAATAATTATGAAGCGATACGAATTAATACGAATTGAAATTAAAAGATGCACAAGTCATCAAATATATGCATATCTTTTATTAATCTCCAATTAATTTACATTCTTAAATAATTTCATTCAATAAACATCACTGATTATGAAATAAGAAAAAAATGCATAACATTTTGAATTCATAGGTAATTTTTAAAAAACCACTCTGAAATCCATAACTATTCATGGGCGAACAGGATTCCCCAAGATAGAACCAACCTTGACTCCCAAAGGTTTCAAAAAAAAAAAAAAAAAAAACCTCGAAAGCCCACAGGTTTAAGGGGGGGGGACACCCCTAAAGCGCACAGGTTTTAGTCCGTAAAAAATTAAGTAAAATAAAATAAATAAACCGAAGGTACACAGGTTCAAGGGATGAAAAAAAAACTGAGCTTAGGTTTGAGGAAGCAAGGAAAAAAAAGAAGAAGAAGAGGCTCAGGATTGAAGGGGTGCAAAAAAAAAAAAAAAAAAAAAAAAAAAAAAAAAAAAAAAAAAAGAATGAATGAATGAATGAAAAAAAACGAAGTCACACACAAATTTGAGGGTGCAAAAAAGAAAATAATAATAACGAAGGTGCATTGAGGGCGCATCGGCCGGCGGGCCCGTCCACCCCTATCACTGTCTGACCCCTTTTTTTCCAATTATACCAAAACCTATGTTGCAGCTGCTCTTAATTTTAGTCATTAGTTATTTTATTTTTGCTTCTGTGTTTTAAATTCATTATAAACTACACCCCCCCCCTCACCAAACGAAAAAGGGAAAACAATATAGAAAGGAATAAAAGGAATACTAAGAATTAAAGAATTTATTTCAAAGCACTGGGATAGTTTTTGAAAAATAATTTAAATGAAGTATGAAAAATTGCCCTCCCACCTTCTAATGTTGGATTCTTGAGGAAAAGGTTGCTAAACCCAATCAGCGAGAGCCGACAGATGAAGTAAACAAAGGGGGCCTGTTTCTTGGAAATGTCATGCCCAGGGCACGGGCAAAGGGACCCCGTGCGATAAACAGTGCGAGCAGAAAAATTAAAATTGAAGATGCAAACCAGTATTGAGCTATGGAAATACGCAAGTCAGTGCTTCCACGATGACGTCAGAGACGGCCGTTTCACCCCTCCTTTAGCCACGAAGCGGGGAAACTGAAAGATCAAAGATACGGTCCCACCCTCCTTTTCCTTCACCCTGCGCGTTCCTGTCAATGACACCTACAGGGTACAAAACCCACTAAGATGCAGCATGTTTATGACCCTTCGCCAACGAACCCTTTTAACAGCAGGGCCTAAAGGCTCTGCTGTCTAGTCCTTTGTACGTTTCTATTGAAGTCTTATCTTTTCCTCAGTCCAGATCCCATCGTCTGCATAGCATTGTAGAAACGCAACTAGAAAGTTTTCACTTTCAGCAAGTCGGGATTACACGATTACGGAACAAAATTACGATTATCTAAACTTAGATTACAATTACGATTATGCAAGAAACACTTGATTAAAATTACGATTACAAGATTACGAGTGTCCCATTGACAGATTATGATTATGATTACAATTACACAAAAATGTAATCGATTACGCAGATTACGATTACGTAATCGGCGATTACTCCAAGCCTGGTTAGGACCTAAGGACCTAAGCTGACTGACTTTGCTTCTTCACCTGCAAACCTTAGCTGAGCATAATGGAACGGCCTTCACGTCTTGGGAGACCCAGCCAGGAGTATACACTCCCGACGTATACCCCTTCTTACCCATGGTACTTACAGAGACACGTAGGAGAAGCATTAACATTTAAGGGATCCAGAGTGTATCAGACGACTTTCTCGAGATTTTCTACGGGCCACCTTAGATGCTTGGTTTTTGAGGATGGCGTAAAGAATTACCCTACTTGCCCCCAAATGCAACGACGCCCCCCTTTTCTCCCCATCACATCCTTCAGTGCCTGAGTTTTTCCAGAGAAGAGGCTGGGGCCCACTGCTTTTCTTGGATTTCTTGCACATCTTTGGACTCATGGATCTGGTCTAGTTTCACGAGACCACCTGAGACCTTGGTCTAGGGATAGGATCTGGTCTAGTTTCACTAAACCAGATCCTATCCCTAGATGGGGATTAGCTCCACCATCACCAGAATAAGCAACTTCTATTAGGTACAAACATCAGGCCCGTTTTGAAGAATTAATGTTTTAACATGTAAGTGGGAGTGGTTTTTGCTGTTTTCCGATAAAATTTGTATTGCTTGCAAAAGACTCGAAATAATGGGCCTGACGAAAATGCCTCTTATTCAAAGAATACAGCAGTATCTAGACTTAAGCACCCTATACGGGGCTGTTGAAAGAGAACCATAAAAATTTACATTAGTGCACAAAAAACGATTTGTTTCGAATAACTCTCAAACTGTACTCTATTTCGCCTCCATTTTCATTTTCTGAAAAAGTTCGTCATTCGCTTTAATTTAATTTTTTACAAAGTGCGATGGTAAAATATTTGGTTCAAGTAACGAATGCAATGATTTTTCTTTTTATTATCAAGTTATCATATTGTTATTTTCCTATTTTTTATCTTTTGAAATACAGTGGAACTTGCTTATAAGGAGTTTGATAGGGAGGATCGTAAAATTTGCTAGTTTCTACAGTGTTTGCGAGTGCTCGTACTCGTATCAAGCGGGTTTATGAAACAAATCATGAAAACTCATACACAAATGCTTTTTCTTTCTATACGATGCGAAAGAAGTTGATTAATTTGCTTTAAGCTGTCTCATTGTCTCTTTCTTGTCTTATTGTGCTTCAAGGAATGCTCATGGCCCAAGAAACATCGTGATTTGTACCCATGGTTCCGAAAAATGTTAGAACTTTCTCTGCACATCAAAAGCCACCTAGTTTGTAGAGGGTAGTTCAGCTTCAAATTCTTCAGATTCATCTTTATCATCATCACTTTCTTTCTTCTTTTTTCCATCTGCATTAGCTTGAATTTTATTTACACTATCCTCGGAAGAGATAACATTGGCATCACTAAATATGTATAATTTTCAACTCTTTCTCTACAATAAATTTTGAAAAATCAGCCGTCATCACTCGTTTTCAGTATTGATGATTCATCTATAAAGCGTTAGGTTGACTTCGGAATCCAAAGGGAATTTTTTAAAGAAAGTATTAGCTGAGCAGGAAGCCTATAGAAATTTTACGAATCACAAAAATATTACGCGCTTTAAGCGGGGTCTGCTCGTTAAAGCGAGTTATTCTTCTGTAGATTAAACACGGTACCAATCAAAGGCTCCCATATGGGGGGGGGGGGCAAGTGGAGGCTTAACTCCCCTCCCCCTTAGATATTAGAACTTCCTTGCTTTTAGTACTTTTTTCTTTGCAAAAATGTAAAAACATTTGTTGTAATAAGTTATTAAAAACGCCAAATTTTAATGACTCTAATCTGCACTAAAATCAGTCTCCATGGGTAAAACATCCTGATAAACCATGGGGAGAATATATGAGCCCCCCCCCCCCTTAAAATTTTGCATATGGGCGCCCTTAGTACCAATCAAATATTTCTGAGTTTCATGCCATACCTGGGTTCTCCTTAAATCAGGGATCGTTTTAGCGAGTTTGACTGTACACGATTTTATTTTAAATCACAATTATTTTGACAATCAAATATTAGTAACCTGAAATAAAAAATTCTCACTCATGCAGCAAAGTTGCGAAAACAAATTTTTGTGATTTTAGTGGCGACATCTATCTGTGATGGAATGTAAAAATTAGAAAACTGAAATTGATTAATTCTGATGAAATCAAAATTTGTATTAAAAGAAGCCTTTTAAAGAACATTATCCTAAAATATATTTAGCTTTTAAAATTTCAAATTATTTGTTTACATTTTAGCAAATGTTCGTTCAATATCGTATTTTGTCTACATGTTTGCTGTGGCAGCATTTTCTTTTCTAAATAAAATGCAAATAAACCCACAAACAGTAAGGAAAAAGATTTTATTGTTATTTACAAAATGACACCGGGAATACCGTTACGTTCGCAATGCTTGCAGCTATTTTGTATTGTTGAATCATGGTATAGATACTAGTTTAATAACACGAATAATAAAAGTCAAGAAGTTTAGTTGTTTTACAGTCTGAGGCTCTCGTTTTTAGAAAAAGAAAAAGAAAAAGAAAAAAAATTAGAAATCGAACTGAGAAACGATGACTTGAATCATAGCTAAATGACGGGAGAGCATATTGACAGGTGAACGAAAATTTCCGTTCAAGCTAACAGTCATGCGAATTTTGAGATTCAGCTCCTGGGGTCCAAATATGGGTTCGACTAGCCTTAAAGAACCTGAAAAGAAATGAACATTGTATACTATTACAACGACAGAAAATTATACATAATTAAGTTAGTAGTGGCCTGGGGAGATGATAGTTTCGCATTTTATACTGAGCGTACTCTGGGTATGCGGAAGTTTTATTTGAGAGTGGGAGAACACAGGGTGTGTGCCTCTTGGTGTAGATAAATGTATATACATTCATCCATGTTTGTGCACGCGTTTTGTTTTATTTTCTGTATTTGTGAGAAAAAATAACGAAAAAGACCGTGTTTTAGTTATTGAGTAAACTCTATTCTAGAGCAAGAGCCCATGAGTGCCAGACCTACGTCATAGTATAAAAGACCAAAATATTTCTGCGAAAGCACATCATAGTAGGTAAGAATGGTTCGCTATTATTTAAGCTGAGTCGTGCTAGCTTTGGCGGGAAACAGGTAGCAAAGGTGCGTCAAAAACTGAGTCATTCCAAATCAAGTGACCTCGTCGTCTCCACCCGGCCATCTCCGATTTGAATGAAATTTTATTTAAAAAATTAATTCTGAAAAAAAAAAAAAAAAAAAAAAATGATGGTCCAAAAAAAAAAAAAAATTGTTTCGTTTTTTAATTTGCAAAACAATAGTACATATGACAGAACAAAAATTTCCACATTTTTAGCCCCAGTTTCAATGAAGACTTTTTTTTACTAGAACAACACTTGTAGTTATGGTCGTAACAGCTGTTTTTGCTGTTGTCGAGTTCATGGTTAATAATAACTATGGGGGTACGGGGTGCCAATATCTCGAGGGTTGGACTTCTTTATTTACATATAAGACAGCACAAGGCGACACAGAAATAATTACAGCAGAATGAGAGGAAATAACTCTCCGGGATTTGGTGGGAATCAAATCCATGATCTCTGGCATTCAAATCGAAGCAGAGCCACTAAGGCCTCGATGATCGTAATTAATTCTCTGTTACTCAACGTTAAATGTTAATTTTTCCAGAGTAATGATTAAATGTGGTTCTTAAACATTGAAGTTATTTTTTCGTATTTTATTCATTAGTACTCCGGGATTGTGATACTTCTTATAAAAACGATCAAATGTTTTGATGTTACGACTAGGAATTTTGAATAACAATGAGTAATAATTCAAATTTTTAACCTTAAAACTGTTTAAAAACCAAATTCTGTTTCATATTTTTCTTTCCATGCATTTTTTTTTTTTCATAAATTAAAAAAAAAAAAAATCTACTTGGTATCTTAATCAATCAGTTTTTTACTCACTCTGTCCCGGTAACATTCGTAATTTTGTATTGAAATGATTAAATCGCTTGGAACGCAATAGTTATGAACCGTTTACGTGTATTAGTGATTTATATCGTTCCATGTGCAACAATAATTATCCTCCTTACGCTTACTGTAGCTTTGCTACTACTCTTCTAAGTAAATAAGATATAATGCGAAATTCAGAAGGTATATTTCGTATATTTTTTCAGTGAGTATTTTTTGGCAAGTAATTTAAACCGGGAGATAAAGTTTAGTGAAGAATTTCAAGACTGTACAACATTCTCTTGATGTAACATTGTTGTATGACTGCAACTTACCTACTCCTTGACCTTTCAGAATGTCGAATAATCTTCCATCGTTGCCATCCAAAAATTTCGTAATCTGTTTGGAATGTGATTCTTGCACTCTTGGAAGCAACTGCCCTCATTGTGGTCAAAATCACGGGTCTTGGCAAGTATGGAATAGATGGCAACACCAAGGCCTGAAAAGTGATCGTTTGCGTGTCATTGAGAACGCAATCAATGTCATTTTGAGGACATCTTTTTCGGCACACCACAGTATCGTCTTTGTTGACATTTGCTTGACTGAAACAAAGAATAAAAATATCTCTTTTTGTGTGGCTCTGGTTTGTTGGGCCATGATCTTGACAATGTTTTCTTCTTTTGGGGGGCAATGTGTAGGGGTGCTTACCAAGGAGGGGGGGGGGGCAATGTGTAGGGGTGCTTACCAAGGGGGGGGGGGAATGTGTAGGGGTGCTTACCAAGGGGGGGGGGAGGTCATGGTGTAGACTGTGTCATTGAAGTTTTCAGAGTTTTTTTCTGTAGTACTTTGGAGGTGGGGTGTGCCATCACTTTTGGGAGAAGGAAGGGCACCCCTGTTGCACGGATGAGTATTTGGTAGTGAGTAGATTTTGGTTTCATTAATAGTACTTTTATTGAAATATTACAATTGAAATCTGAAACAATAACCTGTCCCTTTTTCACTGAACTCCAGATAAAGAATAAAACATTGTCAAGACCATGGCTCAACTTATTAGACCCACACTATAAGTATAGTCCGTCTCAGCATTGTTGGCAGTCTTCGGAAGAGGTGAAAACATAGAATTTGTAAGAAATAGGGAGGGTAGTAAACGTGGCCAGCAGATCAAGACTTCCACAACGTGTGTATTTTGGGGGAGTTTGGCGGGAGTTTTCAGAAAAAAAAGGTATTTCTAATTGAAGCAAACAACATTTCGAAAAAAAAAAAAAAAAAACTGTTTCTTTGATTATATATAGCAACCCTCCCTTCTCCTGTTTTCAACCAGTTTTAAAATGGACTCCTCCGAGGACGATGTCAACAATCGAGATGAGTCAAGCTTTTGCCGAGTGTTTTCTTCTGCTATTACTTCTTATGGAATAGGCAACAGGATGTAACAAAAGTTGAGAGGGGTAAGCATCGTTGTATAATTGGAATCCAAAGTTGTGTTGCAACTTTGTATTTCTTTAGTTTATTATATCAGTTTTCTTTAATCGTGTAAGTTCGTGCAAAAAGGATTAATTTAAGAAGTATTTATCATGTTTTGACGCTCTCAAATGCTTACATATTCTTCCTGTTGAAGATGCTAAAGATTTTTCATAAAGGGCATCTGTGAAATGCAGTGCTTGTAGATTTTATTTATTTTTGGTCTGTACAGGTAAAATCTTGTAACTTCTGGCTAAGACAAGAAATAACTTGGACATAGATGATAAATTATAATTTCAATGCTAATGCTGCATATATTGCAACCAAACTTCAAAATAAATATGAATACATTATTTCGTATATTATACATGTATTTACAAAGTTTCCAAGTGACTACCTTTAGCCTTAATACAGAGATTTAAACGTGTCAAAAAATTTTTGGCTACGGGTAGCAACTCACTTACTGATATTTTATTCCATTCCTTGCGTAAGGATTTCTTTAGGGATGACAAAGTTTTTTGTGGTTGAGCACACATCCCTTGCTTCTAAGACTTTCTTGCACTGTTAAACGGCGGTCAACGACCACAACCTAATGATTTGTGGTGAGAAATATGCTAGTGGAAAAACATCACTTGTTTTTGATGATCAAAGGATTAAGATTAATCCAGAAACATATCGCAAACTCAATTCGGAAGATTTTCTCTTACCTTGGTCGCAAAAAGTTCTTCGGGAACAAAAGATGGACCTTCTAACAGGATGCTGCACCTGAATACAGAGTTAAAGGCACTCAAGATTGGTGCTAGACACATTTTTCGACCTCCATTGGAGCTCAAGTATGGCCACCGTATCCTCCAGGTTTGAATCCAATGGATTATTCCGTTTGGTCCAACGTGGAGACAAGGGTGTGTACTTACTAAACCTCATAAAGCTTTGGCATCCTTAAAGAAATCCTTAAGCAAGGCATGAGATAAAATATCAGTAAGTAAGTTGTGACCCATAGCCGAAAATTGTGGGACACATTTAAAGCTCTGTATTAAGGCTAAAGGAAGCCACTTTTAAAATTTGTAAATATATTAAACGAAATAATGTACTTATATTTATTTTAAAGTTGGGTCACAATATTTTCATTAACATTAAAATTAAAATATGTCATGTGTGTCCAAGTCATTTCCTGTCACCCTGTATTTCTCTGTCTATAGGGGAAAGCATTTACATAATATCTAAAAATATGCAACACAAATTACCGGTTATTAATTCTACAATGAGTCGAGTCTGTTTCTGGAAATCTCTATTTATATGTGTGCTTTGAACTATTTTTTGTTTATTTTTTTTTTAAATTTACTGTCGGTGAAAAGTCATTTTTTGACTGTATAATCATTACATCTCTGTTTTAGGTTTTAAACCATCGTACATGGAGTTCTCCCGATCAATGCACATTTTTTTTTTCTTTTGAAAAAGTAGAACATCTTTTTCCGACTTAACACATTCGAGTCGTATATTTGTAAATAAGGTAGAAATACACTATGCTTGTGAAGGGTCATTATAGGATTATGCCAATGCTTGTGAAGCACTATAAAAGAAAGCTGAAACGTCACTGAATATTTCCGTGTAACGTTTCGGGATTTCACGGGTTTTCATTTATTTCCCCGTAAAATCAAGTATCGTTGCAAAAAAGTTTCCAGAATTGCTACAAGTTCCCCGAATGCAGACTTTTTACTGTTGTAACACATATTTTTAGCTACCGGTTTAAAGATTAACTGAGCGTGTTTAATAAGATATCGGCTTTAATTCGATTACTGCCCGCCCAAGGGAGATGCAAGGCAAGAGAGATGCTCCGTTTTTACTTGCAATTTTGCCTTAGCTTTGGTCATGGTTTCATTGATGCTTCTGGAGTTTTCTTAGTAAATCAAGAAGGTTCTAATCAATTGCGTTAAACCTACTTAATTTTTCTCTGATTTAAACCGGGATATTTTCAAGCTTTTCTGAAAGACTGAAGGAAGGGTCATTCCATACAGATCCAACGGATGAGCTCGCTCGACCATTTTTAACTTTTTTGAAACTCATATCCCAAAAAGATGCATATGAATGATTTTTAAAACCACTTTTATTTTTTCTCTAACCTTAACCCTTGATTTTTTAGAGGTCGTCGAAAGTGATTTTCGCAGTCAAAAATGGGACTTTTAGACCTTTGCATTTTGGCCAAAATCTATTTGAATTACATTTATGGCAGTTAATTTTACGCTTTGATGTTAAAGTGCATAAGATGATAGTCTCACATGCTGAGTTACGTGGCTGTAGCTTAATAATTGAAATAATGGCAGCAGGCCAAATTTCAAGGTCAAATGTAAAATTTTTACTCATTTCAAAGGGTCATAACTCGCTTAGGGGATAAAAACACAAAGTGAAATATGGCAAAAACTAATCACTGGAGTCACAATAATGAGAAAATATAGCTGTAATTGTGTGTTTGTTTACCCTTTATAAATTACAGCCCCTCAAAGATCAGAAAATTGAGAAAAATAACATTTTTAGACCCCTGTAAACCAAAAGGGGATGGAATTAAAAATAAAATTTCTTGGCCAATTGAATATTCCATTCAAGTACTATACATGTTATATATATTGTTTTGTGTATTTGGTTTTTAAAAAAGATACAGGTCCTTGAAATTGAGCAATTTTGCTAGTTAATTCACTCTAAAACAGAAATAAAAAGTGTGAAAACTTCATTGCACTTTCTTAAATGGCCTATATAATATATTATACCAAAAAACATATTTCAAGTATACAAAAAACTATTTTAATTTGATAACTTAAAAATATTTAGGTATGAATTAGTAGTTCATACTTGATTGACAGCTTAAGTAGTTAATTTATAGACTATCTACACGCACAAATTTTCAATACACACTAACATATGCTCTGTACATTAACATATCTAAATTGCCTTAAATATATGCAAAAACATTATATATACAAAATTTAAATTTTAAAAAGTGCGTTTTTTTATTTCTTGTTTGAGTGTAGTATTGAAAAAATGAACTCACCTACTAGTCACCTAGTAAGTTGTAATGGTGACTCAAGTATATGGCGTTTTGGAATGCTTTACCAAGGCACATTCATAATTTGATACTTTGAAAATGTACTATGAGCAAGACAGTGACAGGGGTTCTAAATTTAGTGATCAACACAAGCTATGTAATAACTTTTCTGACAATAATGGGCATTTTCTTTTGATAGTCTTTTTAGTCACACACCATTCTTCATACCTATTGCTAGGAGACAATAATTTTACAGTGATAATATTTAAATACGGTGGCATAAAGCAGTGATTAAATGTTGTATTGGGAATTTTATTTGCAGATTTAAGCATTTCTCGCAGCATTTTTTCAGCTAGTTTAATATACTGAATGCTCACAAGGATACATGCAATGTTTAGTAGCAAAAATGCAGAAGATATACATTTCTGTAGGAATTAAAATGTGACTTCTAGTAGTTCTTTGCAAGATAGTCTTAGTAGTATCAATTCTTTTTACGATTCTTATGATTCTGCTACAATGTCCATTACCGTGTGATATTGCATAGAAATGCCATTCAGCTCTCAAGTTGACATCCGTTTCGTGATTACATAAATTAAGAAAGTTCTCTCTATTTTTGTTATGTATTTGAGTAAAGTATTTCAGTACGCCACATGCTGTGTCACCACCATAACTATAGTACGACTGTGTGAGTACATTTTCTTAAAACTATACACTGAAGCAAGAAATGAAAAACGCACCTTTTTTTCCTTTCAACTATGTAGATAATGCTTTTGCACGTGTTTAGGCAAGTTACATAAGTTAATGTACAGAGCAAATGTTTGTATGTATTGAAAACTTGTGTGTGTAGATAGTCCATAAATTAACTACTTAAGCTTTAAATCATGTATGAACTACTCATTTATGTCCAAATATTTCTAAGTTATCAAAATAAAATAATTATTTTTATACTTAAAATATCTTTTTCCAGTGTAATATATTACATAGAGCACACCATACGTAATTTAAGAAAGTGCAATGAAGTTTTTACACCTTTTATTTCTGTTTTAGAGTGTGAATTAATTGGCAAAATTGCTCAATTTCAAGGACCTGTATCTTTTTTAAAAACCAAATACACAAAACAATATATATAACATGTATAGTACTTGAATGGAATATTCAATTGGCCAAGAAATTTTATTTTTAATTCCATCCCCTTTTGGTTTACAGGGGTCTAAAAATGTTATTTTTCTCAATTTTCTGATCTTTGAGGGGCTGTAATTTATAAAGGGTAAACAAACACACAATTACAGCTATATTTTCTCATTAGTGTGACTCCAGTGATTAGTTTTTGTCATATTTCACTTTGTGTTTTTATCCCCTAAGCGAGTTATGACCCTTTGAAATGAGTAAAAATTTTACATTTGACCTTGAACTTTGGCCTGCTGCCATTATTTTAATTATTAAGCTACAGCCACGTAACTCAACATGTGAGACTATCATCTTATGCACTTTAACATCAAAGCGTAAAATTAACTGCCATAAATGTAATTCAAATAGATTTTGGCCAAAATGCAAATGTCTAAAAGTCCCATATTTGACTGCGAAAATCACTTTCGACGACCTCTAAAAAATCAAGGGTTAAGGTTAGAGAAAAAATAAAAGTGGTTTTAAACATTATTCATATACATCTTTTTGGGATATGAGTTTCAAAAAAATTAAAAATGGTCGAGGGAACTCATCCGTTGGATCTGTATGGAATGACCCGGAAGGTTACAGTCTTTTAGGGAAAACGTTCCTGGTTTTTGCAAGATATGTTACTGGCAGAAATTGGGCACATCAGCTGTCCATTATTTTCCAAGAACAACAGTTAAAAATTGTTTTTATAGTGACAGTTGAGTGTCTTGAACGAAGTCTCTTTAAGTAAATTTCGTGTACTTCAACTTATGTGTGTCAAAACGGACTCAAAACCTAATACAGAAACTCGTCTTTTCTCCTCCAGTTATATTATGCAAACCCTTAATTTTTTCCGAGTTTCAAAACATGATTAAAAAATATATATATATATAAATACATTCAGAATTAAGAACCCAATTTCTTGCTTAAGATTTATGAAGTCACAATCCTTTGGTATTAGTTATTTCTTAAACTCTTTTCGTTTATGAAATTTTTAATTCAGAATATGTTATTCAAAGTTTGCAGGAAAAAATGCCGTAGTTTCATAAAATAAATCTTAGACTGAACCATAGTTAATTTTTTAGAAAACTAAAAGCAATTGCAGTGTTAGAAAATCTATTAATAATTATATTTCATGAAGTCCTTAATTAATGCAAATGCAAGTTTTATGATTTTTAGTAAAATTTCATTCTTTGCACTGCTTTTTTAGGTTTTGAATAATGATTCATGAAGAGTTATGCATGCAATTAAACATGTCACCAATAAAATTCATTGAACTAAATAATTGAAACAGAATAATGTAAATATATTTTTTAATTTGGCATTAAAGACATTAAAACATTTATCCAAACGTTATCACAATCGAATATTTATTTCCTGAATATTTCCATGAACAAAATAATCATCTTAGAGATGACGAATAAGACATGAAATGCATAATCTGAAATGCAATTAAAAAATACTACATTGAATTTTCAAACGTAGTAAAAAAACATTCAAACAATTTAATGTGCTGGTAAATGAAAATAAACTAGATGTATTTTTTGGTGCTACAATAGCAGATACGTGTTAATTCTGTTCAATTATTGTTAAAAATTATAGTGTAGAAGATGATACCTAAAGTTCTCTCCGGTATATACATAATTATTTTTTCCTACAACTCATTACAATAGCAGCATTCAAAAGTTCTCCACCTTCAAGAAGTTCAGATATGTGTTTTTCTTATTGTATTCTGAAATTGTTTTTTGAATATTAAAATATGAAGATATCTTATGCTAGATACCTTCATATTTCAGTATTCAGCAATATTTCCATTTTTAAAGGAAAGTTTGCATGGAAATTTTTCACTGTAAAACATTTCGGCACTATTTTGAACCACGTTATGGTTTATTTGTTCAACTTTTCCCCAAAAGAGGTTCAACCAAAATTTTTTGCCAAAACCAAAAAAAACATCTTTGATCGTAATTATGGTTCAACCTTCTATTTTCACTACATGTAAGTTCAACTTCAAAACGAACAGAAGTGAATTAACTTACGGGCAGCCATATTGAACTGCGGTTTATTAAGCTTAATACCCCCCCCCCCCCCCCCGTTGATTTTCTAATTCAATCTATATTTCTCAAAAATACTTAAAAAACGAAATAATAGTACAGGTAACCATGCACCAATCGTAATATTAAAATTGGGCCAAAGTACAGTTCGATCACGCTATAGACCTTCGCAGCGTTAAACATTGCCATTTTATTGTTTTACCATACACTATCCATTTGGACTAAAAAATCCATATTTTGGTTAATCTCTCACTAATCTTTTGCGCAAGTGAGACTCATTTTAGGTTCACATTTCACCATTTGTTCCTCTAATAGAGAAGTCAGCGAATTTTCTCAAATTATGGTTCGACGTTTCACGGATATTTTTTAATGTACGAGATCATAACTATTACAAATGAGAAAACAAACGTTCAAATGTATTCTTTGTTTTTATTTTTGTTTAAAAAAGAGGACTCCTATTTACACCATATTAAAATATCAATTCGTTTTCACTTATAGGCTTTTTTCCCCAAAAAAAATCCTGCCCAGTTTCATCATGGTGCTGTTTATGAGAAGTAAATCGATTTTTGTAAAACTAGTAAATCAGTGTTTGCTGAATTTCTAATAATTTCCCTTAATCGTTATCTAAACTGTATTTCAGTTTGCTAAAACTCATGTGGGGTGACAAATATAAAAAGTTTCGCAATCGCCATGCCGCCGAACAATCCATTGTGGTACATCTTCATAACAAGATCGAGTTCAATGTCTTGTGGTCCTTGGATCGATTTGATCAGGGACACCATAGCCTCGTTGTGGGACGTCCTACGCAAGTAGAAGTACTCCCTGGTGGCTGGGGCAATGGGCCCGCTGGCCCGGGCCTCCTTGAGCTCCAGAGTGAACTGAACAGTGGTGCTCTGGAACCTGGGTCCTCTCATGGTGAACAAATCCAGTTGCCCCGATTGCGGAATCTTCATGTTGGAGACGAAGGTGATGTAGTTGTAAGAGAAGGACAGAGGCTCTTTGAAACACTGTTGGTCGTCCCGACGACAGTCCCTCGTTACCCTCTTGCACCGGCTGAAAGAGAAAAAGCATGAAATGAGAGAAATCTGCTCAAGATAGGCATTGCATTTTGCAACCGGCTTGTTAAACAAATGAAACCTTATAACGGAATACGCATTTTGTTGTGAGTTTCATATTGGGGGCCCCAATCCTATCAGAATTGTGCAGTGAAATCATGTGCAGGTTTTCAGAAGGGAAAAATACGTGCATGAGAAACTTGATCTTTAACTGTGTGAATGTCAATTAATAGCAGATTGATGTGTGTTTGACGATATCTCTTTTCATAATGGCTAATATTTCTTGCTAGAGACTTTGTAGATACCCATAAGAACATGCCAGTTGTCACTTACAAGATTTATCAACAGAAACCGTCTATGTCAATTCGAGCAAAAACTTTCTCAATAGAATTTGCGAATTTGCAATTTTGAGAAAGATGTACTGTGTCGTTTCTTACAAACGTTTCAATTTGTTGGAGAATGATTTCTCAGCAAAGTTGATTCTTGCATTTACAAATTATGTTTTATATAAGGATATTCTTTTTAAGCAGTTTAAAATACAGTAAAATTAATATGCCAAAAAGAGGAATTTCTAGTGATTTAAAACTCAATGAAAATTTTGAGGAATTATTTTCCCTAGCAGTTGCTTGCAATGAAGATAAGATATTTGAATATGTACGCAATTTGTACTACAATACATTGGTTGTTTTTCCCTTGAGACGGCTATTTCTAAGGAATATAAACAGTAGGTTTACAAAATAATAGGCTGAATGAGAAGTTTTAAAAAAGGAATTCACTTAAAGCTAAATTACCTAATGAAACTTCAAAATTGCTGAAAGTGTAATCTCAGCGAAAATATTCTAATCCCCACTAAACCGTAAAAGGTTAGGTAAAAAAAAAATCAAAGTGTTGTTATGGATAATTTAATGAAGTCAACATTATTCATGCAGATTTCTTACATTTCAATGCTTTTCTCCTCCCTGCAGAAACACAAATGTCGATGCAATTGTGAAACCATTTCCCATCTCAGGGGTTCCCAAACTTTTACAAGTCGTGGCCTTCAGAAGATCTAAAATATTCTCGCGGCATCTAGTAATATATGGTACCTCTACTTTATATACATTAATTAATTAATTAACTAATTAATATATAAATAGCATTTAATGTGCATATACGTATGTGAACATAGAAATAGATAGATAAACATCTAGTTTACATATTTGCTAGTTTTTGCGGGAAAAATCACAAAGTATGCAGTAACTGGGTTCCTATTGCAAAAGGATTTTTAAGGCTATTTTTAAGGATATAGAGGAAGGGTGCACTATCTCTTTTATTTTTTTATTGAAGTAAAATGCCTGAAACCGGAGGAGATTTTTATGAGTATCAATGACATTTTTGTTTCATTAGCAAAAAAAAAAAAAAAGATTTCATACTTTGGACACTTCACGGCACTCCTAACCTCTCTCAGAGGTACACGAGGGTGCTGCGCTTCCCACTTTGGAAACCACTGCCTCTTACGAATATTCTTGAGAGTAAAAAGATGTAATTAAGTCAGCGAAGAGCTAATTTCCGAAATTGAAAAAATTTTCCTTTTTAAGCTTAGGTGTTATGATTTTCCGTTCTATTTTCTTTTCCGGGAATTTTCGATAAATCCTTGGAATATGACATTCATAAATAGATTAATATTATAATTTTTTTCTTCGTTAACATAATGTTTTAAATCTCATTTAACTATTTAGTTAAAAAAGCTGTATCAGCATTTCGCATAACATCTTTTCAGAAAAATACAAATTAAAAAAAAGTAAGACAAGGGGGAAAAAAGAGTAACAATTTTATCGATGCATAACTGAGAGATAAATCTAAAACTGACGCATAAATTAAATATCAGTGCCATCAGTTTCTATATACTTTTGTTTAAAACTCTTTGAAATAAATGTACACTGTATAAATAAGGCTGACACGCATATACGAGATTTCTTTCTCCAATTTTGTCTAAGAAACTCATTTTAATTAGTATTTGAAGTAATTTGTAAATATATTATTTGCATTGTTTAAAAAAACCGTATTTTTTGTCTTAAATAAGATTTTACGCCGGTTTTAAAATTTACATTTTGTCATTATTTTTTCAAAGAAGATTGTCAATCTAGAAGTAAATGTAAATCGTTAGTTGTTTGCTTAATTTAATCATAAATTAATAAAAAGTAAAAATCAACGTTTTTTTCACTTTCTAATGCCAAATTACAAACAGGATGTGCATAAGAAATATATAAAGGTTAAACTAAAAAGAATGGAAGATTACTGTGCTAGAGGGGAACAGTCCCACATTTAAAAGAATTCAGGACTCC
This sequence comes from Uloborus diversus, assembly GCF_026930045.1. Classification (NCBI taxonomy): domain Eukaryota; kingdom Metazoa; phylum Arthropoda; class Arachnida; order Araneae; family Uloboridae; genus Uloborus; species Uloborus diversus. The sequence continues at coordinate 214,407,134 of NC_072731.1, read as the reverse complement.
CAAAAGAGTTTTGAAAATTTATTCTAAAAGATGTTTCCGTTATAACTGAATGTTATGTTAGAATTTTCCTGTAGGAAACCCATTTCAATGACATTTTCATAAAGTACAGAGTGAGTCTAAACTCGTGGGAAAACTTTAAGGGGTGTTAGAAGGGACGGTAAGAAACAAGAATCATACTGGAACATATCGGTGCAAAAGCAACGCTGACGCATTACATGCACACAAAGCCAGAAATTGACGGATACAAAACAGGTCACAAGATTACACAAGTACAATTTTACATAACATTTTAGTTTTTACGAAAGGTTTAGAGCAGTTGTTAAAAGTTACGATCTGAAGTAGTAGCATTAATACATGCGTTGCAAGAAAAGAGACGATCTATGAAAATTTGCAAAAAGGGTTTGTTACTGCGATAGCGAGTGCTTTGTCATTGTGCCGCATGTATTTCAGCTGCAGGCCGCAAATTTCATCAACCGTTTTAAATCTTTCTTTAATACTAAAACATTATGTGAAATCGTCTTTGTGTAATTAATTTGTGACCTGTTTTGCATCCATCAGTTTCTAACTTGTGCATGTAGAGCGTCAATGTTGCGTTTGTGACCTATATGATTCCTCTTCCTTTAGCACCCCTTAAAGTTTCGTCTAAGAGTTTAGGCGCACCCTGTATAGTTTCTCTGTGTGTAATTAATTTTAACGTATTGGAGCTGTCCCGTTCTTATTCCATATAACTTTCTAAACAAATTTTGGATTCTTCATTATAATCCAAATAATATTCGATTCAAATAAGAAACCAATGCGAGTCTTGTGAGCTTGCCATAGCTCCTTCAATTTAAAATTTTGTATACTAATGGATGGAGATGTCTTAGAATGAAAGACAATGTCTTTATTCATATACTCGCCGCCTGCGGCGACCAGCTGGTTCGCCTTCTTACGCCATTCACCTTTCTATGCAAGCAGCCACCTACGGCGGCTGTTTGGCTAACTTGTCATTTATCATTTTAATTCAAGTTTGCCGTCTTTGGCGGCTGTTTAAATAAATTTGGCAGCAGTATTAATCAATCCATCTCTATCTCTTTTGTGCCATTCACATTTTTACGCCAAGATTGGCGCCTTCGGCGGCTATCTACCTTTACGATCTATCTCTAAAATTTCTTATCCATCTCTATTTATTTTAACCTCCCACCTCATTTCCTAATAAAAACAAAGATCACTCAAAAAACCGCTTTTTTATTTAAGTAGAGCAAAAAAAAAAAAAAAAAAAGTTATCTCCAAAATTCCCCGTAGTGTGCCAAAAGTAACAAAGTAAAGTAAGTGACAAAGAAAAAAAAATCTCGCTGTTTTTAGTGACTTAAATGCGCACAACTATGAAATGTAACGTAATATAGATACAACAAAACGTCCAGCTTGGGGGGGGGGGGGAGAATGAAAAAAAAAATAAATGCAATCCCTAAATAAAACAAAAAAAAAAAAAAAAAAAAGGAAAGGAAAAAAGCAAGCGCTGCCGGAAAAACACGTGGTCATCACGTCATAAAATTAGAAGTAAGCTATATAGTAAAAAAAAAGAGATTAGCATTGTTTGCGATTAAGATTCCGTCGTAAATATCGAATCGAAATCCAAGTAGTGACGTCAGAGCCATAGAAGATTTAAGAACGCTTTTTTCGACTGATGCGTGGAAAGACATAATGTGTTCAGCATTAAAAAAATTGTAAAAAAAAAAACTATTGCGTATTTTTAAGAACTTTTTCTTCTGAAGAGGGCGAAATGTTTTCACTATTACCAACTTAAATTTTAGAAATGAGGCTTTGATACTTCTCGCAGGATGATATTAGAAAAATATAAAACCCAGAAAAAAATGCAAAATAAAGGTTTTTTCAAAAATTTATAAAAAATACAAAAATTGCTCTATTTTCAAAATTTTTTTGTTCATCATATTTAAAATTAAATTTCCGACCCTATAGTACAAAAAATATTTGTCTGGCGCGATTGGTTCGGGGTCTGTGAGTTTAAAAGTACTAAAAAGTGCTAAAAATCACATAAAACATTAAATAACTTTTTTTCTAATTAAAATATCAAAAATCGAAGCCCGAGGTGCACAACTTCAGCAAAAACTACACCTGTATTCCAAATTTCATCTTTCTAGGCCTTACCGTTTTCCCGGGATGCGCGCCACACACACACACACACACACACACACACACACACACAAACATCTTATTTTATTATATGTATAGATTTCAATGCAAAACACAAAACTGGCAAAGAGTGCAGCTGCCACCTTCTTGCACCGAGGTCTTCAACTCTTACCGAGACAGATTTCGAAATTGAAATAAGAGCTAACACTTACTTCCTGTGATCTTTATCTCGGGTATAATTTGGTGGACAAACTATTCTGTTGCACTTGTAACCACCTCGAGTATTCAAGCAGACTTCCTCGGGGCCGTTGCAAACATTTTCTTCCTTGCATTCATCAATATCTGAAATCGTAGAAAACGATTACGTATATGCACCATGTCTCAAGGCGCACAAACACTCACATTCGCGTATTATTTGACCAATCTAAAGAAATGGGTCAAGTATTTTTTTTTTTCCAACCAACCAAGGAAACAAAACATTTTCTTCCTTGCATTCATCAATATCTGAAATCGTAGAAAACGATTATGTATATGCACCATGTCTCAAGGCGCACAAACACTCACATTCGCGTATTATTTGACCAATCTAAAGAAATGGGTCAAGTATTTTTTTTTTCCAACCAACCAAGGAAACAAAACCCCGAAAAGTAATTTTTAAATACAGCCAAACCCGCGCAGAATATCAGCTCTCTAGTGTATTTCTCTTTGGAGTTACAAATTGTATATTGTATCAGTACAGACAAATATTTTGCATAGTGTCAGAATCTAATGCGAGTTTCCGGGCAGAGTTACGATAACGTGGTCAATTTGGTGGGATTGGAGGTAAACAATAGAGTTGGAGAACAATTTTATACATTTTAATTAAACTTTCAAAGTTGTTTAATGCCTTTAAAAAATACTTGGTTGATTATTTTGAATTTATCATATTTGTGCTAAAATAGTTTGGTCAATTAAAGTTATAGTTTGACCGAATGTGATTTAATGCTATTTTGGAAATAGTTGAACTTCTTTACTAGCTTTACTTTTTCATTTATGTACAATGAAAAGTTAATACATTATCACTTCAGTTAAATGAGTGCAGGCTACTTATTTTTTTTTATTCGGTCCAAGATTTTTTATAAATAGTACCTACATTTTCTTTTCTGAACATTTCAATTCAGTACTATTCAAATATAAAATCAATTTTTTTTTTCGATTCAAAATTTTTTTTCTAAAACGTATTTTCTTTTCAGAACATCTCAGTGCAGTACTATTCAAATATAAACTCAATCTAATGGAAACTAAGATATTTGGTGTTTTTTTGTCGACGAACTGCATTTATGTATACTCATTTTGCTTAATAACTGCAACGTAGCTTGAAAAATTATCGGACTTTCAGAAGCTTAAAATCAATACAGTTCATTACTTCTTGAGAAGGACTGATTCAACCGATATATTACCATGACAAGTACGTTCAGAAAGCAGTCGGTAGCCATTGGGACAGGAGCAGGCGTATGATCCTGGCACGTTGTTGCAGAAGCCAATACACAAGTTTCCACGGCCCTCCATCATCTTGCACTCGTCGATATCTATTCTCAGGTTCATGAAATGAAATAAATAAATTAATAAAATATAGGTGGGAAGGGGGTAGGGGCAGAAAACAAAAGAAATATAAGTGTATTAAATGAAAACATCATAAACGTTTTTAAAAGACATCATTTAACAATATTTGCACTGCACAGCAAGAAAAATGTCCTTTGAAACGAAAATATCTCTTACTTGCATATTTTGGACTGAAAATACCGAATATGAAATTATTTTTTCTCAACCACGCATCCGTTTCACAAAAATCGACATTTTACTTTTTTTTATGTTCCTGTGTCGGCCACCGAACATTGGTATCATCTTGCAAAAAAAAAAAAAAAAAAACCACCATGTTCTACAGAAAAACAAGGACTTTAAACTGAAATATAATGTTATGATCTGCAAGAAGCTTCTCCCCCTCCCCCCATACTTGTGATTTCATGTAAAGTTTTTAAAAAATTAATACAAAGCGTATAAAATCAAATTAAAAAAAAAAAAAGACGTTTGACCGAATTCGGCACGTGTTTCATTCAGGTTCTATTCTTCTATCTGTTCTGTAGATCAATGGACAGATACAAAATTTTCTATTCGTTTCTGTTTTGAAGTTATGCAGGAGGAACTTTCTGTTACCGATTCATCTAAAAAAATACTTCAGAAACCTTTTTTTCTTTTTAAAGAAATTAAGAACCGTACATTCACTGGGGTGAGTTCATTTACTGGTTGGGTTACCTTATAATGACCAATACAAATTTTAATTTAAAGTTTAGTTCAGGCAAAAACATTTCGAGAGTATACCCACCATATTTTTAACAGGAAAATGTAATGTTTCTCCATTTGTTCAAAATTTATTTATATGCCACCGTTTTTGTGTGTTCTAGCTGAAAGTCTCTCTGTCTGGATGCCCGGAGGATGGCTGGATGTCTGTAGGATCTCTGTGACGCGCATAGAGCCTAGACCGTTCGACCGATTTTCATGAAATTTGGCACGAAGTTAGTTTGTAGCATGGGGGTGTGCACCTAGAAGCGATTTTTCAAAAATTCGATTTTGTTCTTTTTCTATTTCAATTTTAAGAACATTTTCCGGAGCAAAATTATCATAAGATGGACGAGTAAATTACGAAATTATCATAACGTGGAACCGTAACATGGGTACAAGCTAATTGGTGAGAAAATTCACCATGCATTATTTGTATATATACAGGCGAACCAAAAGACCTTTTAATTTTTCTATTACGGACAAAGCCGTGCGGATACCACTAGTTTGAAATAAAAACATTGGATAATCATGAAACGTATGTTGGAGAGTTATAAAATAAACAGTGCATGCTTAAAATAAACAAAACTTATGATGGAAATTCAAATACATAATTCTGATAATGTCATGAAACTTGAAACAATCAGTTACCTTGACAAGATCTTTTATCTGGTCCAAGAGTATATCCATTCTTACAAGCGCACTGATATGATCCCCAAAGGTTGTTGCATGTTTGTTGGCAGATATTCGGAGTTTCTGCGCACTCGTCGATATCTAGAACGATAGCAGATAAGTGACAGAATCCAGTGCACAAAGAAAATGAAACTACAATATGCAGATGAAGCATATCAATAGCAATCCCCCATTGTTGAAAATCATTAATTGCGCTCACGAGAAAAATTACTGGTAACGTTGTTTGCCATTCCCTCCACCCTGAATTCCGGTAAGCAACGGATGGTGATTTCTGGGAGAGAAAAATTTCTTAGCGTTCCGCACACTCCTAAAATAATAGATGTTAAAAAAAAGAGAGCCGTCTTCCTCGTGGTATCTCCAGAGCAACGAATGCTAATAGGTTCCAAAAACTGCAAACAAGCAATTAAAGGATATGCTTATACAGTATATAGTAGTCTCGATATCTCGAACGTCGATAGCTCAAAAACCTTGATATGACGAAAAATTATTTTCTGCTTTGATTTTGCGCATTTATCTAATGTTATTTTTCATTCTTATGTCGAAGAGTTTTCAATCAAAACATTGTTGTGTCGAATATTTTTCGAAAAACCGCAGTTTTTCCGTTGAACTTGATCTTGAAGCAATTCGAGGAATGTTTTCTAAAATTTCTCACATACTTCATGATTTATCTCGGGTTAAGAATGATTCGAAGAAGCTTATCTACTGTCACTTTCATTCTAGAGCCCGGGGGTGTCAGAAAATGTAAGCCCTGAGAAACCCAAAAAACCTACTTAAAACACAATACTGGGCGTTTTTATGAAATTCTAATTGCGTAAGTTCACTGTACTCATTAGTGCTCATTCTTTTATATCAAATGTAATTATTTTTGGCTCATTCAAAAAATTAAAGTTTTTATTATTGTTTTTAGTTTTTTTTCAACTGTCATTACATGTTTCCACTTATTTTGAACTATTGTGACTAGTTTTTACTATAACTATGACCTTGTTGTCTCGACAAGTCGATATCTCGAATTTTTTTTAACCGTCCCTTCGACTTCGTGATATCGGGAGCATTCTGTATGACAAATAAATGTCACTTAATAAGAACACTTATCTCTACAGTCAGGTTTTAAAATGAAGCGACCATAGCGGGACAGTCCCGTTCTACCCAAAATGTTTCGTTTTCTGAAATGACAGAATGTGAACGTCTGTGGGTGGGTGGCATTCTTTAAGCATTTTCAAACCAATAATAGCTTGATAAATGAAAAATTATCATATAAGCTTTGTGCTGTGCGGCAATATGATTAAAGTGAAAAACCAGCGTAAATAAAGCACAAATTCTGGAGAAAATACAGCATATAGCTATTTCATGGCTATAATAAAGCCTCTTCATCAGTGCAAGAAGTTCACCAACCAACCAGTCAGGAAAGAACTAACAACAACACGTGGACACCGGTATTTATACCAAAGAGGGCCAACCAATAGTAATTCAGGACACAAGACATAAGACTTTTGGTTGTGTTGGTGAACTTCTTGCACTGATGAAGAGGCTCCATTGTACATTATTTACGTTGGTTTTTCGCTTTAATCAATAATGGCTTGATTTCATGAACTTCGCATAATTATTGAATATATTTTAATGTTTTCAAGATAACTACTCACACGCATCAAAAAGGCAAATACTTTTGATATTTTCTCGGAATTTCAAGTGTTGTTGTCAGGGTGTAAATTTAATGGTGCAATTTTAGTGATCGTTTGAAAATAATAGGACCGAAACAATTTGTTATTTTGATGTCTGCCATGGTAGATAAAATAGGGTTAAGTCCGAAATTGGAATTTTCAAAGTATTGAGTTGTATTAAATTTGTACTAGAAACGTACTTGCGTAATATACTCGATAATATTCACGAAAAAAAAACTATGTAATGATAAAATAGTTATAGTTTGGATTTATATGTTAGATAGATCAAGATCATGTTTTGCATGTATACAGCCAACGAAACTCGTCATAAAGAGTTTCATCATGCTTTGTGTTGTTGGTTCTGCTTCCATAGCTATTGTGGTCACGGTACGTCATATTTCTGGCAAAAAAATATTTTAAAGAGAATAAACAAACAACACAAGAAAAAGTTAATTGTTAGATTTTAACAGAGTACATTTTTGGCTATTAAACTACAGAAAAGCATTTAAGGGCGATTCTCGAAAAAATTTCCCGTGCGTAACGCTAAGTTTTTTATTTTATTCAAGTAACTATTAATTAAATTTGAGATTAACTGTTATGCTTTGATAGTACATTAAAGCATGTATTATTCCCCAACAGCATTATTTTTTTAAGACTTTGGTTAGCTGGAAAAAAAAAACTTGGCTTTACGCACGGGACATTTTTTCGAGAATCACCCATAATAGTAACAAAATTGTTACGTTATAACACTTGAAATTATAATTACAAGCTGTGACAATGAGATATAGGGAAATTAGAGTGGAATTTAAGGGATTACATGTATGCTGGTTTCAAGTTACATAAATGTCTGATAGAATCTACTATTGAAATGCTTTTAGATTTTGATAAGCGAGTTACTTACAGAAGTTGACAATTTTATTACAGAAATTTTATTTTAAAAAGTTAACAATACTAATATTTATGCTCACCAACGCAATTTTTGCCATCGTCAGCTTTTTTAAATCCCTCGTTGCAATTACAAACGTACGATCCTTGTGTGTTAATACATTCCGAGATAATTGAACAAATTTGACCTCGGAATCGTGTACACTCGTCGATATCTGAAAAGAAGTTCCAGAAAATTAAGACACATTCTATCTCAATATCTTCACATTGCATTGATTCACATTTATATACGAATTGAGACCTACGATCTACTAATATTCGGCGTAGTATTTATATATTTCATATTAAGTTTATTTTATTTTGAATGTTTTGCTCAATTAGTCAAGTGAATGCGGTGCAAAGTGGATAGGGCAAAGTGAAATAGCTCATTTCGTTTACTTATTCAATCATTTATTAAATCACTTACACATTCATTTATTGATTAATTTATTCACAGTGCTTTATTTATTAATTCACTTATTTATTCATTTGTTCACTTATTGTCTCATTAACTCACTGTTTTATTCACTCATTTATTTTTCTCATACACTTGTTCATTATTCATTTCTTCATTCATTCTTTTAATTACTCACTCATTCGATAAAAAATATTTTTAACTATCAAAAAAGAACTATTTTGTTAGAGAATTTTTTTTTTATTTTTCACTTAATCCCATGAAAAAAAAAATCTTTTTTTTTTGAAGGTACAAATTTTTTTGCAAAAAAAAAAAAAAAAAATAATGTTTTAATGCAAGTTTTATTACAAAATATATTTTCTCTCTTTATGTACGAAATTTTCAAAATAAATTTTCAATTTGTTCACTTTGAGAAAAAGTAAGCTGTCTTAACTATTTCACTTTGCCCCTTCCTCTACTTTACAAAACGAATGAGTAGAATACCTTTGTGCAACAAAATAAGAGTAAGAATACAACGTGTATGTCTTACGTGTGCTCTCGTGACGTCTGACGTGTGTATATATACTATAACGTATACATACACAAATTAGCAATTAATTGCAGACACGTGTTTTGGAATGTCAAGAAACCCTTTTTCCAATGAAAAAGTCTGAAATCAATTGCTAAGTTATGCTTTTTGAACGTTGTATTATATTTTTCACAGGGCTTGTAGTTAATTTTGCTATTGACAAAGCTGTTTACAATTTACGAGAATAAGAATAGAAAAACTATGAATTCGAAATAAATGAAAATTATTCATGTGAACTTAACTATTTTGATGGATCGGAAATATAAACTCTAGGAAACATGCTCTAAAATCGTCCTCAAGGCTTCGACGAGGACGTCCTTTCCTTTTGATTTCTACAGATAGCGAGTCAATTGATGGGTTTTTAAAGCTACATTCAGAGGCGCCTTATTGGAGTCACCGTGACGTTTGAAATTTTTTCTTTTTTCGCAAGTTTTGCTGACAATTCGGAAAATTTGAAGGCACAACATTGATATCCTTTATTATTATTTTTTTAAATTTTAAAATCATTTTTAATGATGCCTGATGTTTCATCTCGTCATAGATGTTATGTATGCCTAATATGTGTGCACTGTGCATGCTCGTATGTTTATCATTCGGTAAAATTGGAATTTCATTCGGTAAATTGAGAATTTTCCCTCTCCTCAAAATTTTAGTTCAGTGTACATCTAGTTACATTTTATTTTTCATCCTAAAGAAAGAGGTCGTTAAAGCATGTTGAAACACTAGTAGTTATTCTTCTCCAATTGGAAGGTTGACCATATTTCAAAAATATTTTTTTCTGAAGAACATGAGGTAAGTTATTTATTACCTTAATTTTGACTTGTTTTCTCTGTTAAAAGAAAATCTTAAACGACATTCAGCCGTTGTTTTCAGTTTTGCTGCTGACGTCACAAGTGAGTAAATCGCTAGGGTTACCAGATTTAAGTTTCAGGACACTGCCAAACTTCACTATAAACAAATATTTTATTTAACTAACAATTTTTGTTAGTTATCTGCTAATAAAATGCTCGTGGTGAAAAAATCATTAAAGGGCGATATCTTGCCAGAAAAGACATCCACTCGCTCCGATTCAAGATAACATTCATCACTTGTGACGTCACACGAAGAAACTTTTTTTTTTTAAATCAGACATTTAAAAATATTAATTAAAAATTAAATTTTGGGATAAGTATTTTCTGGGTCCATGTTATTCTTTTCACTTATTCTACCAATTTCAGTGACTAAAAGTTGTACTTTTCACTGAAGGTACAATCCCATAACAAAAGAGTTTCTCCAGTTAGAAATTGTCTCGCAACAAGAAAACGAAGCGACGAAAGAAAACAATAAAAATAACATGTAACAACAGCGTTGCTTTTAAAATGCTTGATGCTGGAGTGATGTTTATGTTTTCCAAGAAAGAATGCGAATGAAAGCATTCACCTTCACATTCTCGTACTGCATTCAGCGAATATCCTCGAGGGCATTCGCAGGTGTAATGGCCAGGTCGGTTCCTGCACGTCTGCTGAGGACCGCATTCGTCGATTCTTCGTGCGCATTCATCTATGTCTGCAAAATAAGAATACCGACAGTTATCGGGCTCGTTTTATTAACCCGTTCTGACTGGAATTTTATTTTGATATTAAAGGTTTTTTTCTTTTTCCTCAAGCGTTTCGATAGATTTTTGCGGTCTGATTCTAACCAGAAAACCATACGATAGTGTAATAATGGGGAAAAGAATCAATAAATGCTAATGGAAAGAGCAAAGTACAACATGTTTTTAGATACATAAACTATTTGCCCTCGTCTCCCTTTTATCGAAGCAAGAAGTAACGAAGTTTGCCAAAATAAGAAAAATCGCCAAATTTAGCGAGTTTCGGTGAGAAATGGAAGATATCTTTCACATGCTTTGCAGATAAGCTATGAGATGGCTTGCCAGATGCAGACGGTGAAATAGCCTAGTACCTTTCATTTCTCGCCAAGTTTTTAAATTTGGTAAGTTTGTCCGAAAATGTCGGCAAACCTTGAGACTTTGTCTCTCGACAACGGAAAGACGAGGGAAAATAAGTAATGCGTCAAAAGAAAATGCTTCACTATGCTCGTGCAATTACTACCTAATTTGTTTTCTATTTCTAAACAACTCGTCTGGCTCCCTGGTAAAAATATACAAAATAAATTATACTTCCTTATTTTATTTTAATTACATCCCTTAGTTTTAAGAAAGCGAAAATTATGGCAAAAATTATTAAACTGCTGTGAATTTTTATATTTCCATTCATTTAACTTCTTTGAGATTTATCGAGTTTTTCTTGGAAAGTTTTATATTTACGTTGTACGAAAAGTAAATAAATTTTTGCAAAGTTAAAATTTGCGAACCGCAGTGTTACGCAGCATAAGTGAGACATTAAATTTCAAATTTTGAGATATCAATTTGGCAAATTAGGATTTTGTTGATTTATGGTCATTGAAATGATGGACATAAGTATCACTTATTGAAGTCATAAAATGGCGAAAACGCTGACCGTCTACGGAGACTACATGAAATAAAAGGAAAAACCTAATAGTATGTACAGACACAGTGAAGCCTATGTAAGTTGACCATTCGCGGTGCACTACTTTAGTGGTCAACTTAAACAAGTGGTCAACTTACAGAGGTTGATTTATATGATAAGGGCTGATTCCGTGCCTGAAAAAAGCGGTCAACTTAGACAGGTGGTCAACTTACAAGGGTGGTCAACTTCATTGGTTTTACTAGTCCTAAGTCTCCTAAGCAAAAAGAAGAGCCCAAGACCCTGATGGTTTAGTGGAAATTAGTTTCATGGACCTATTTAATAGCAGTAATTAAATATATAACTAGTTTCCAATAAAGTTTCACTTCGATGGATCAGTTTTACCTAGGCATTGACTTCCAAACTCGTTCAACTCATATCCTGGATCACATTGCAAAAGATTCTGACAGCTGTAAGAACCGATAGTATTAAGGCATCTCTGATTCTGTCGGCACACATTGCTTCGAGCGCATTCATTGATATCTGTAATAAAAGTGATTATATTTTCAATTTGCGTGTTTTTCAAACTAATTTAAATGAACTAATATACGCTTATTTTCAAATTTAAAGAATCATTGCGTTTAATGGGAAAGAAATGTGCAAAGCACAACTTGTTGAGTTTCGTGCAAAAGCTCATTAAAAGTATCCATTAGTATTATTTCTATATTTATATGATATGCAAGAAATGTAAAAAATAACTGGTTAATAAATCACTGGCCTGTGACGTCAGATGGCATAGGAAGTGACGTCCGATAGGAGAGAAACGCTAGCGAACCGGTTCCCATGTCATGGGAGAAATCGAAGAACGTGCATTCGACTTCGAAGATGAAACGTAAAAGGCTTATCTCCTCGCGTTTCTGGAACATTAAACCTCTCATCCTCTCGGAAATATTCGAATATCACCATTGATATTATTTGAGGAAGATTATTTAGATTGTGCTTTAACGAATCCGGCCTCCATAGTGTGTTCAAAAGGATTATTGAATTTCTAAAAAATAAAAATATCAGCGCGCTCAAAATGTCCCTAGCGAAAACAAGGGATCTTCGGCGGAAGGCTGCCCATTCGCGCCCTGTGACGTAGGCTCGTGACGTTTCAGAAGAGCGCACTTTTGCGCGTGGATTTTTAAAAATTCATTAAAAATCAACCACGGTGTTTTAAAATTCGGCGATGGTGAATTTTTTAGTTTTGAGGGTCAATTAACAATATGCAATAGCCAAAATATGAACATTTAATAGGTTGCAACTTCCCTATTAGTACTCCGTTGATTAATTTATTTCAGCACGAGTTTTTCCATTGTTCATTTGAAAACTGTTATTTTCCTTTGTTATTATTTTGACTGTCAATGACTCTTCTGTCCAACAGTCTGGGAAAACTTCAATGCGTTTCAATAAATAGTTTTCAGTTTTTAACAATTTTTCTGTTTGTCGCTTCTTTTTTTGAATTATTAGCAAACTTGATCTTCTCACTCAGGCTGCGGAGTCGGAGGGAAAGTGACCGGCTCTGAGATTTTTTAGAGTATTCGACTCCAACTCCGACTCCTTTGCCCCAAAATCAGTCCGACTCCACAAGCACTGACAGAGTTGCGGACTTTGAGGGAAAATGGCCGACTAATTCCTGACTACTAGTCATGGAGTTATAAGCCTTCGACTATCGACTAAAAGTTCGACTCCAACTTCACGACTCCGACGCCGCAGTCCTGTTCTCAGCAAGTCTGAAGGGTGTAAACAGGGCTGGCTCTAGTAGTATTGCCGCCATAGGTGATATTGACAAGCGCCGCTCCTCCCCCGTTGAATAGTAATGATAATATTAATAATATAAAACAACATATTAATAAAATAAAAATAATAGAAAAGTGCTTAGAATTAAAGTGAGTTTCTAGTTAAATTCCAAACTAGATTTGGCATATCCAAGCACTGGTACCCACTCTAAATTATCTTTTCTAGCATTAAAGTAGTGCATCCTATGGCATTGAATCAGTTATTAATATTTTCAAAAGATTTTCAAATCACGCAATTTGCCGCCTCTAAAATTAAATTGAATTCCTAGTTAAATTCCGAACTATGTCTTGCATAACCAAGTTCTGGTGCACACTCTAATTTTTTTTAAATTTTTTTTTAGCATTGAAGCTGTGAATCTTATAGCGCTGAAACAGGTATTCATAAAAAATGTTTCAACTTTGAAATTTGGCGCCCCCAAAATCTCTGCCGCCCTAGGCGGCCGCCTTGGTAGCCTACCACAGGAGCAGCGGGCCTGGGTGTAAATATACAATACATTATCATTGAGCAGATTTCTTAATAAGTGAATGACTTTGTTAACATTTACGAAGTCGAAAATAGCTTAATCTGAAAAATGACCAAAACATCGCAGGGTTTCTTCAGCCTTACCCACGCAGTTTCCTTCGTCGTCGGTCTCCATGCCCCTCCCGCAGACCACTACTTTGCATGTTCCGTCGGACAGCAGTTTCTGGCCGGGTGGACACTGGACTCGGCGGCAGCGGAAAGACCCTCCCGTGTTGTAGCACTCGAAACCTGGTCCGCAATTGTGGGTATTCAGCAAGCACTCGTCATCATCTGAAAGGGATGCTTTGGTCAGGAACGTGGAAAGGAATGCCGTTGTAAAGTTTTTTTTCTTTTTCAACAACAAAAAAAAAAAGACATAATATGTTTTTTTATAAAATACAGTTCGTAAAATACTACGTAAAAAACGTTAAAATTAAAACAAAAAGTGGACACATTAACTATACTTTCTTTTTTAAAAATCTTTTGGAAGTAGGATTTCAAATGGGGAAATGCGTGTCAGCCAAGTCGTTGGCCGATAATCGACTTTTTATAAATATATATGAGGCAGTGAGAAGCAAAGGGATGTAAGTGGACACTTTCAAGTTTTTTCTAAAACGCGTATAAAGATTACGTCTTAGGTAGGCTTTCATTGAGTTTTTTTTTTCTAAATCAGGCTATACAGCAACACCTACCAGGGTACTAGTACTATCTCTTGCCCCAAGAAAGAGGAGGGGTTCACTTTCCATTTGTACTGGTAATCTACTCATATATACCTCATATATATTCATAAAAAATCGCTTATCGATCAACGGCTTGACAGACACGTATTTCCCCATTTGAAATCCTACTTCCAAAAGTTAAAAAAAAAAGAAAGTATAATTAATGTGTCCACTTTTTGTTTTAATTTTAACGGTATTTTACGGAACATTAAAGAGTATTTCAAGTTTATTTCTTCCATTTTTAAGCTGTCATAAAAAAAGTAGGTTAAAAAAATTACAATAGAAGGATAAAAGTTGAATGAAAAAAAAAATACCGATGAAGCACAAAGTTATTAGTTTAATTTCAATTGGTAAAAAATATTTAAACACCATTGTAGCCAAGATGGATAAACTTCTGCTGAGAAAACTTTCGAAAGCTCTACAGAAAGACTTTATCCAATGATTTTGAGAATGCTTTTGACAATGATGCCACAAACTTACACTTACAGAATTATTTTATGATGCAAAGTGTTTTTGTGTACATTCTGAGAGTCATGAAACACTCTCCATCAAATAATAATAATAGTGGGAAAGGGGTTAAGCAGGCAAATAAGGAGCATTGTTATCATTGTTATCAAGTAGATTTTCCGTTATGTAAATTATAAGCAGCGAATTAATCCTGAATTGGTGTAAGTTTTCAAGAAGAGAAGGAACATACCTTCACATTCTCCTGTTGCAGCATTCAGTGTGTAACCAGTTCCACAGCTAATTAATCTAATGCAAGTGTATGAGCCAACCGTATTATCGCAACGCTGACTTTCAGCGCAAGCGTGCAACTGTAGTTGACATTCGTTGATGTCTGGAAAATGAAAAAGAAAAGATATAAATAAAAGTTTTAGGCTTTAATAATACTCTATCAAAGATGGTGCGTTCAAACCCTTATTTTAAAGGAAATAAAAATGTTTTGGTTATTAACTTCTTTGTTCTGCCTTAAAATAAAGTTGTTTTGTAAGTAAGAAAACTCCTCTCAAATGGAGGCAAATTAAGCAAATTGAAGTAACAATAAAAGAGGAATGTTAGAAAATTACTGCTTTTTTTTCTCTTTGAATTAAGTGAGGACATGTTTTTAAAAGTCACCGCTATTTTGTGATCATGGAAACTTCCTTTAAGTGTAGTTCATCAACATTTGAAAATTTACTTACATTTCTTTTTACTTCATT
Organism: Uloborus diversus; assembly: GCF_026930045.1. Classification (NCBI taxonomy): domain Eukaryota; kingdom Metazoa; phylum Arthropoda; class Arachnida; order Araneae; family Uloboridae; genus Uloborus; species Uloborus diversus. The sequence continues at coordinate 214,391,704 of NC_072731.1, read as the reverse complement.
AGCTTAAATATAAGTTTAAAACAAAACTTGCTGGAACTGTTTTTTGTCACGAATATTCAAAATTAGTTCTACTACTATGAGCAAAAAAAAAAAATATTTGCGTCTCCCCTGAGTCTTGAGCTTTTCTGAAAGGAATTATTTTTTCCGCTATAATTATCATGGATATTCCAAACAAATTTGATTTTATGCAGAAGAATCAGGTTTTGGATTGCTTTAAATATTATAAATGTGAAGGAATATCTTTGGTTCGATATTAGCGAATTTATGAGAATAATTGAAAGGACTAAAAACAGAACAAAATATAATTTCAGAATAAAAAGAAAAAGTACTTTTGTGTAAAATTTCAGGAAAATTAGTCAAACAGCCGAAGGTTTACTCTACAATACAGTCAGACAGTCAGACATGTTTTCCATTTTATTATTAGTGAAAATTATACGTCACCATTGCATTGTCTTGTAAGGAGATTCATGGTATAGCCTTGCGGACAGATACACCGGTAACTTCCTTGAGTATTTTCACATGTTTGTCCTGCTTGACATACATGCAAATCAATGCACTCGTTCACATCTGCAGGGGAAATCATACATTCAAAATTCAAAGCAATTGTAATTTAATGGGACGAAACAACAACAAAGAGATTGGAGATGCAATGCCAAATGCAGTACGCACTCTAAATTTAATTGATTGTTAAAAAGAAAGAAAAAAAAAAACTGAACAGCTGACTACTATTACAAATGGAATAAATACCACAGAATAAAAATGCTCTCTTTACTAGTCGATCAACTGAACTTTTATAACTGAAATATTTCTGAAACTTTGGGTTAACATGTGGTGTTTCATTTTAATTCTTATTGCTACAATATTTTCGATAATTGTTTATGCACATTTAAGCAGTTTCTATTAAAATATTCAGTTTTCCCAGAAAGAAGGAAGCTCCAATATTTATTTTAAACTTGTCATCATAATACCATTTTCTAATTGATTCAGAAAAAGTGAACACATTTTTTTTTTCATTATCATTTAATATGGGTATTGGCTTTTGAAAAATATTTTAAAGAAAAATTAATGCATGAATAGTATAGTTCCCAGGAACTTAGCCGTTGTTAAAGGGAGTAAAAGGGTCGTAAAACGAAGCTCTAGTACATTTTCGATGTCTATTTAGTACATTTTAAATTTTTTTCCATTTAGTACATTTTCGCTTATCAATATTTTGTGGATGTGCAACGTTGGTTGTAAAGTATAAAAGTCTTCCAAGAATTAAATTATAATTTAAAATCAACATCAAATGCACCTCAGCTAATTTGTGCATTAAATAATAAGTATATTACTGCATCAATTCTTCTTTTCTACAAGTTAATTTCTGTTATTTTCTTTTAAATCACAAATTAAAAGAATATGAGCTTATTTAATGCACGTGTATTCGCTTAAAATTTGCTATTTTGAAAAGGGAAAAATGAACATCCTAAGCACATAGAAGGTGAAGCAACGAAAGACAATGCTTTTGAATTGGAAGGTTCTACTTATTTAATTATTTATTTATTCGTATTTTATTTCTAGTATTACTTTTTATAACTCAAGTTAAGATGTCGTTTGCTCAGTTTTCCTTCCTTGCGTTAGAAATCTTAAATATTAAAACCTGAGAGTATGTATCAATCTATGTATGTCACTCTAACTTCTACAGAATGTCAGAGAATTGATGACCGAACCAGGTATCGTTAGATTCGTAATTTTTCGGGCATCATGTCTAGGCAGATTTCGTTTAAATTAGCGAAAATATTTTTAAAACGTCAATTTCTACTCTTAGAACTTCTTTTCTCAACGTTACGTTTTTTTTCGCCTTTGGAAAACTAGGGCCTTTTTTTCTATGGCTTATATTTATCTCTCTTTTTCTGTTTAAAGCGCAAAAATTGAATATGGTAAAGTGGAGGCGTGTGGCTGATTGGGAATGAACTGGTTGTAGAGGTGCGCCGCGCTGAAAATTAATGTACTGCTCACTAATTATGTACCGCCTCATTCGGCGAGAAGGAGTGAAGCCTCTAAAGTACACCAGTTAAGGGTTAAAGTACTGTTTCTTATTATTCCATTTTGCAATTGAAGGGCTTGCTGAAAAAAGAGGTAGCTCCAAATTTCAATTTTAAAAAAGTCTGTAATAAAGTTCATAACACTAGATCACATTTTAATTACAAAGGGAAAAATCATGATTCCTCTTGTGCAATTATACTGAGAATAATACAAGATGAGTTATTAAAATGTTAAAAAGAAAAAACTGGATTGGTGTTTTAAGCTCAAATGCAGAGCTTTTGAAAATATTGAAATGGGCACTACCTTCTTTTTATCAACAAGCCCTTCAATTTACACATATTCAAACGCATCTTACACCATTGGTATCTAACTGCCCTTATTTTTTAACAGGGAGATATGTTCAATAAGCAAAAAGCATGGATTAATTTAAATCTTACCAACGCAACTGTCTATGCTTCCATTGTAAAAGTAGCCTGTACCACACCTTTGTACTTGCTGTGGTGCTTTGGAATGACATTGGAAGCTTCCGACTGTGTTGACGCAGTTCTGTGTTCTTCTGTCGCAGTCGTCTGTGCCTTCCAAGCACTCGTTGATTTCTATAATAATAATTACAGTGATACCATTGCCACTTCTACTATTACTACTAATAATAATATGTAAATAAACTTTTAAATGAAACATACTTAAGTTGAACTATGCAAATAAATTCGGAGCGCTCTAAAATTCTTTCGGTAAGTTAAAGTCACTAGTAGTGGCCACTTCAACGTTTATATTTGAAAAAATAGGATTCCGGGTTTCTCGATTCAAATGTGCAGGACGTATACCTCCTGCACGTTTGAATCCATCGAGAAAACTGGAATCCTATTTTTTCAAATATAAGCGTTGAAATCGCCTTTACTGAAGCACTATTAAGCACTGGCCAGTGGGAACTACCGATGTATTTACCTTAGTTGATAAATCATTTATAATTTATAACAAAGAGTTTTTGCTCAATCCTTTTTCAAAATGAGACTTTTTACGTTTATATATGTACTTTATTCTTGGAATTTTAACCTTTGGCCTCTAATTCCAATATATTCGAATATAGGGAACCAATTGTGTATATGTTGTTGTCGTTGTGTTCCAGCTAGGCTGGCAATTTGGGGTGCGCTGCTTCACTTTTTCAACTGTACCGTAATTAGGTGTGAAGTCTAACTTCTACAGTACACACATGCCATGATGATCCGTTTATAGGTTAAGCAACCATTCACAGCACAACAACATTCACACAAAGATGACTGGTGGCACAAATTGTGTATCATAAAATAAAGTACAAACTTTCCAAAAGGTTTTCTTGCATTTAAGAAATAATGATTTGCATGTGCTGCGCCGGCGTGATCCTAAGTCCACACCGGCAGCAAGTAAAAACATTATTTTTCAACTGCAACTTTTTGAAAAAAAGGTTGATACTTCAAATTATAAGTTATATATTCAATGGCATCATAATTAAAAGCCAAAGTTTCAAATTCCAAAAATAAAGTGCACAGGGCCGTATGCAAGGGGGTGGTTTATAGGGTTCAACCCACCTTCAAAGTTTTTCATCCTAAGAAATTATTTATCTATTTATATTTTGGTGACAAAAATAATATTGTTGTTATTATTATTATTTCAATTTTATTTGGGAAATGAAATTAGTATGACTGAAAAATTGTACAAACTTATTGTGTGTTTATGGTAATAGTTATTAAGAAATTCATTTATTATGTAGCAATAAGGCGTTTTGTAAGAACATCCCCTCCCTCCATTTTGATAATCTGTTGTAACAAAAATCTATATATAATACACATAAAATCAAATTTGATAGACCATATAAGTGTTTCAAAATCTGTGTTTGGTAACCCCCCCCCCCGAAACAAAAGTCTGGTTACGGTTTTGAAAGTACAAGTAATGAGTAAAAAGTCGCACCCGTGCAAACGGATTGAGCATTGTAAGAAAAACAGCGTTTTATTGCCTTAATTGCAAAAACTCTTGTTTCGAGGGTGCAAACTAGTGATGGGCATAATCAAGAACTTTTAATAATCGAGATCTTGGGAATCGTGTAGTTCGAACAATCGGGATCTTTCGAGAATTGTTGGAATAGAGATTTCAAGAGATTTACTTCTCGAGATGTTTGAATCGAGATCTCAAGCGATTGAATCTTGAGAGTTCAGGAAATCAACATCTCGAGAAGGTTACAAGTCAAGAATTCGAGCAATCCATCGCTCGAGAAGTCCAGAAGTGATCGCTCGAGGAGTGATAATCGAGCACCCGAGATGTGAGAATCGAGAACTCCAGCTGCGATAATCGAGAACTCGAGACATGATAATCGAGAACTTGAGATGTTATAATCGAGAACTCCTGCTGTGATAATCGAGAACTCGAGCTGTGGTAGTCTATGCATAAAAGTCTGAACTTTTTAGGTTGAACGTTTAGATACGAGTGAAATTTCCTCAACCCTGGAAAAGGAAAATTATCAGCGATACGGATTACTAATTGGATGGAATTAGTTTTAAAAACAGGACATGACAGGACATGATTGTCTTGCGAAACATCTTTATAGTTTGAAAATCTTTTCTTTCCCAAACTGTAACATTGTGCGGCAGCGACACTGTTATGGATGCAGTGCATCTCAGAGAATGTCCGGAAACATATATGACAGATATTGGAAGGCCAGAGAAAAACTACAATCTTACAGACTGATTGACCGTATTAACTTTTTACTTGTTTTGCATTTCATCCTTTTGGACCGTTACAGTTTATATTTGAACATTTTATCTCTTTGTGTTTTTATATTTTTACATTTTTTCAATTTTAGATGTTACTATATTTGTACACTTTCTCCTTTTATACTTTTACAATTCTTAAGTTTTATATGTTACATTTTATATTTGTACGTTTTCTTCTTTTAAATTTTACATTTTTACAATTTTTCAATTTTACATTTTACATTTGTATATTCTACATTTTCCTTTTTTACTTGTTACATTTTACATTTTTATAGTATACTTTGTTTCATTTTTATATTGTACTCTATTTTCATGTGTGCTGAGTGCACTACCTATGTGCACTCTAGTCAATGAACTCCTATGTTCAAGTGCTACTACTAAAAAGAGTTTTAAAAACAATAAATATTGATTCACTACCGTCACATTTGCGGCTGTGCTCACTCCACCTAAAGCCATGAGGACAAGTAACTTTTGCAGCACACCGGTAACTTCCGATAGCATTTACGCAGTAATGAGTTTCCGGATTGCAGGAGTGACTTCTCTCGGAACACTCATCGACATCTATAACAAAAAGAGTGAATTAAACTGGAGCTTTAAATAAATAATAAAATAAAGATCTGAAACTTCCCTAATAATACAGTGACTAATATCACAATGACAAAAAGGACCCTTATGTGAATGTTACATGAGACTCACGAAACGCCACTGTAAAGTCATCCACTGGTGCGGCCACTCACTTACGTTCGCTGTGACGCCACAAAGTGACGTTTTCATGAAGTCACAAAGTGGCCGGTTAGTTGCGGCAGAGACGTCGAAGTTGAGTTACATGAAAAATATCACAAATGTGTCACAGAATGTTTCCCGTGAAAGGCTGCAATTCTGAAAATTTCGATTAATTCTGACAGCTCTTTTTTTGTGCGTCGTTCCTTTTTTTTTTTTGGTTATAGGGCGTATAAGGCCACATAGATACATATTACCGAACTGTGCAATAAATTGCACACAAAGGTTGCAGCAGCAGAGGTTGCCGTTGCATAAATGTGTACAGTGACTATTGTGACTCGCAGTAACGTCTTTGTAGTTTTGTTTTGATATATTGGGCTATCAGTGTTCGTGTTCAGGAAACAAACTTGTAAAAGGAGACTCAGAATTGGGTTATTGCATGGGTTGGTTTACAGCAGTTGTTTCCAACCTGGGAGTCGATTGTCCCCGTGATAAGTTCTTGAAAGACGGTAGGAAGCGATATATTCCAAAGATAAAATAATAATAATAAATAGCCAGTGAATGTCGAAATTGAAAATATATGCAAAACTGACTGTTAAAAAAGAAACAAATTCAAGTTTAGGAGCTTCCTCCTTACACATAGGTTGGACGTTAAAGAAGTATTTCATTATTCAGCTCCAAGTTTATAATTTAATTTTTTAAAAGATTAATCTTAAGTGTTTAGGCTTTCATTTTTCCCAGATTTCAGCTTAAAATATGAAATATTTTCATAAAAATGTTCTGTTTTTGAAAAATACTGCAATGATCTTAGATGGGTATTTCCCTTCAAATATCTATCAGTTCGTCTTGGAAAAGAAAAAAAAAAACGAACAAAAAAGTGCTTTTATTTATTCATTTATTATTATTGATATTATTATTTTGTTTGTTTTTTAGTTTAAGAGCCATTGTAGAAAATTGCTTTACTATATGCATTTTACTTCAAATTAAAATTAGGCATCTGTCTTTTCAATCATATCGATGTTTACTTGAGTCAACTTATGGTTTTGTTTTCAAGGAATAAGGGCGATAGGTGTCAGTCAACCTCAAGAAGAGGGGGAGGGGAGGGGAGAGGGATGACTCAAAAAGGATAAGAACCACTGATTTAGGGTGTTCATAAGCCTTGTGACGTAATTAATGTTAGTTTTTTATTTATTATAAATTGATTAGGTAATGTTCGAAAATTATTATCTTTTGCTTACACTTTACAGTATTTGAAGCATACATAAGCAATTTTATAGCGAAGTCTCAAAATGTACCTTAAAATGCACATATATCCACCAGTATAACGTTGTTTAACCTTACCCCCAGAGAAGTACACCGAGTATATTATTCTACAGCACATCATGGGAAATCTTCAAATGGAGCGATAAAGCTACATTACGGATAAGGTGTGGGAGAAGCAAATATGGAAGATTATAGCAAAAGGAAATAAGCATGGGGAGAAACAAAGATGCAGGTAAAAAGAACCTTAATTATTTTTTTTCTTTTCTTTTACGAAACTTCAATCTGAAAATAGAAGAAATACATTTATAACTAACACAATAGTTTATTTTCAAGTTGCATTGGTATTAATAAGTTCAAAACCATAAATGATTTCAGGTTTGCAAATTATAAATTAAAGTTAATGTCATTGATATGTGGTTGTAAGAAAGTTGCATCAAAAAAAAAAAGAAGATGTTTTAAAATGTAAAATTACGAGTAATATACGTTTCCGACATTCAAAAATAAATTTCAAGCAATACAGTGAAGCCTGTGTAAGTTGACCACTTGCAATGCACTACTTTAATGTTCAACTTATAGAGGTTGAAATTTATGATATAGATCTAATTCTCTGCCTGATAGTAGCGGTCAACTTAGACAGGTGGTCAACTTACAAGGGTGGTCAACTTTACAGGTTTTGATGTATTTTAACCTTCGCATTTCATTGATTGTTAAAAGTACTATTTCCTTTAGCAAACTAAACAAAATATCATATTTCTCACTCCTGTCTTATTTTTGTTTAACATACAGTCAGGGACGGATACAAGAGAGGGGTGATTGCCCCTCCCTTGAGGTACTTCCCACCGGTAATTTTTTGAAAATGAAGTTCAAAAACACAAATTTAGACGAGTTTCATTAATGTTGGGAGAAGGGAGGTTTGGGTTTGGGACCCTATCTTGGAACCGTTTCGGAATTGAAGTCCGAAACCTTTGTGATCAATATTTTTAAATCAGTATACATAGTAAAAAGTAAGTAATAAAAATTAATCGCCCCTCCCTTGAAAAATTTCTGGATCCGTCCTTGCGTACAGTTCAACATGAATATAACTCATAAGATCCTTCCTCACTATCTTCTTATCTCGACGCCAGGGAACTGAAAGTTACGACTGAAAAGTGGATCGGCTGACACTGGAAAAATGTAAAGAATGGCTCATATGCTTTAGTCAATTTAAAAAGAAGAGTTCATAAAAGGTGCCAAAAAAAAAAAAAAAAAAAAATAATAATAAAAAAATAAAATAAGTGGTCATATATGCTCCATCAAAATTCGTTCAGATAAGAAACCCAGTAAAATTCAGCGTTCATTTATTCCTCAAAATGTGGTCAGGATCAGCACAAATGTTTATTTTTCGCGATTTTTTGTGAGGGCAGTTATAAGCACCCCTTTAAGAACCTAAGTTAATCACTTAGAAGTTAATTATTTTTTCAATACTCTTAAAGAGTCAAAAAATAACTTTCATACATTAAAACATTTAACTTCGTTATTTTAGATAGACATAAGGAATATCAAAATGAAAAAATAATAAGTAGTCATAATTACCCAACTGACCCTTATGCTCAGAAACATCATATTGTAACTGTTTCTGCTTTTGCTGAACTTTTCATAAGTTTTAAGGATTACTATGTCAATACTATCTCGTTTATTAAAGTTCTTTCTCTTGCTTTAGAAGCATGTATCATTTTTCTAAATGCGTTATGAAAAAAAAATGCTTTAAGATTTCCTTGAATATTATGAAAAGTTTTCGTCAATAGAAATATTGCTGAATTGTGATACTTATGTATTTACTCTACCTTGGTGCTTTACAACCTGAAAGACCGTAATTCACTTACATTAGTGCTTTTATATCATAAGATCAAAGGACTCCATTCTCAAGTTGATTCAATAAGATTTTTTTAATTATATTAGGTAAAGTAATTTTAGTATTTTTCATTAATTTGTCATACACTGAGAAAACGTTACTCTACGAAACACAGCGAGTTCTGATTTTTGCAGCTTGACGAGTTTCTTACTCTACGGAAAAATGTTACATCTTTAATAACAATTTTCGATGATTCCACATTTCATTGTTTGAGATTCCTTTCTGCTTCCAGAGAATATCTGAATGCTTTGCATATTGGGTCGTCAAAACATAAAATATCACCAGTCAAGAAATTAAATAATATCAATGCAATACTATAGATTTCATATTCTGAATTTTGCGCAAATATTCTAAGCATAAAGTAATGCAAAAGAAAAAGGCATTAAAAATTAAAGTGAATATAATCCATAAAAGAAAGATATTATAATAATTACCTTCGCAGGAGTTAGTGGTAGAATTAAAACGTCGTCCTATGGGACACGATCTTTGCACGGCAAGTTGTTGGCATCGATAACCACCGGCTACATTCACACATTGCTCCCTTCCTGCCTGACATTTGTGTCCTTCAATGCATTCATTCACATCTGAAAGCACGGTGTGCTTTTGTATTTTATTCAACATACAATGTTATTTTCAATTAACAATGTTTTTTAGATCAATACGCTTTCCAACTTATTGTGGGAATGTAACTATTTAAATGTTTTAACTTTAAAAATTGTAAGTTACAAGCACACCAATCTAAAATGTTCTGTGGTAAATGTTTGTAAATTTTAACAATTTTCCGAAAAAGAAGAATTGACTTTTTGCTCAAATCCCAGTTTAAATACCAACCTGTTTCTTTAAGTGATACATGTAACTCGTAAAGAAGTATAAAATAATCTCTTCACTACTATCTGATAACATTCACAATAATGTACGAAGCATTGCCTATATACTTCTTTTCTGACTCAAACTGCAAATTTGAGTTATGTTTCAATGCACAAAAAGGAAAAGGAAAAAATCTTCTTTACCAAGTCCATTTTCAGCTTTTATTCAATTTACTTGAGCAACAGATTATTACTGAGATCATACAAGAGTTTAAGAAATGATATCGTCTGAAGAAAACCTTAAATAATTATTTTATAGGACTATTATTAACACTTAAAAGAAATGAGTTTGTTAACCGTCATAATTTCCGATGTTCCTCTAAGTTCCAGGTTTGATTCTATTGTTCGAAATCTGGATTTTTTGCTTCGCTACCTGGTATTCTTCTTTCCATAGTCCATGATGCAGTCTGAAACTAGAGGTTATCAATCGCTTCATCAAGACGTCACCACGCCGTCAAGTGTTTCGAAGGACTAGAAGTGAGAGTTTCATCTCTGAGTTATAATTCCCACATATAGTACTTTTAAGTCATGTTTTTTCCAAACTATAAACGCATTTTATTAGTCATTTCATTACGAACAATGCTAATCTGTTATAGATTCTACTTTTTTAGCTGCAACAGGTTTCAGGACCGTGCATTTAGTACACTAAATTTGAAACGAGTTGGTGCGGAAACGTTTTCTAAAACACAACTGCAACAATAGTTTTTTTTAGCAATCAGGACACAGAAGTTCATCAATTGCAACCCAGGATATTAAAAGAAATGCAAAAATGTTTAAAGTTATAGCCCTAATGCACAAATCCCTCATTTTTTGGTAGGAATATCTACTTCGTTTCCAAAAGCACAGCTTACGATCTAAGCATTGCGCACAAGATCAGATTTGGTACAAATTACAATGAAAATTAACTTTGTTAAGTTTCTTGCTTTATAGTGTTTTGCAATGTATTGATAGATACATTTCTATCCCCAAAATAAAGTGAAATATTAAAAAAAAGGCATATTTTTTTAGTATTATAAATAGAAAACGAAAAAATGATGTCTCTTCTCGGGCAGACTGACCAGTGAATGAGCTAAGACTTTTTTTTTCTTAGATGAATTGAGACTGAGATGGGGATGTAAGTAGATATTTTAAAGGTTTGAGTAACGCGCGTTTAAAGTTCAGATCTTAGGTAAGTTTTCATTGAAATCTTTTTTTAAATAATGCTGTATAGCAGCATCTACCAGGACTACTTGTACTATGTCTTGCCCAAAGACAGAGGAAAAATTCATCTGTCATTTGGTTATCTCCAAAATTTTATGTTCAAAATCTGTTTTTTTTTTTTTTTTTTTTTTTTTGCATCGCTACATGGTATTCTTCTTTCCATAGTCCATGGTGCAGCCTGAAACTAGAGAAAATTTTTATTTCGACACTTACATACAGTCGGATCCCGACTTAAGCGAGGGATGCGTTCCAAGACCATTCGCGCAAGTTGAAATTTCGCGTTGTGGAACAACTTATGTTTAGAAATATTTTATTAGCATACCCGGTTATTTCAAACATATGTTAATACCCCTCAAATTGTTTCAAACCATTTCTTAACTATATATTGACGTTTCTTTTATAAAGAACTGACTTTTTACTGCATTTTAGAAAAAGCGTTTCCATAAATTGCTATAATGAAGCACCAAATCAATGATCAATAAGAGACACGAATTAAAATAGTACGGTACTTACATTAAGTACATTATTGCATTCTAATACCACTGAACAGTAGATATCGCAAACTTAATTATGATTTTTAAAATGATGAAGATGATTCATAGTTTATGCAGTGTGGAAACACTCCTCCTAGCAGTTATTTGTTTAAACTTTAAACTAAAGCAAAGCGTTGTTTAGACTAATACATTGTGTGAACTTGTGCTTCCAGTGATGTTAAAGGGATGAAAGTTCATTCACAAAACCAAATTTTCAGTCAAAATGTCAACGAAGCCCATTCTAACGCTCCGCCGCTCCTTTCCAAAAACATTTCATGTTACAGGCGATCAATTTGTGTCCGCAATAAAAAATTAATAACTCACGAAAAACTCACGTTATAGCCATTTCGCGTAAGTCGGATCGCGTTGTAGCGGGATTCGACTCTATTCCTTTGTTTTCTCATTACCTCATATTAACAGTAGCTTGCTTTCTTCTATACATTTCCAAAATTAAAACGATCAAAAAGTACTTGTGTTTGACCACTGGTTCGAGGTATTCAATTCACCGAGGTTGGTTCACCTTTTTTCTTTTTTTTTCATTTCGACTTCCCGAAAACCCAAATACAAAACTTCAAAAGTTCTCCCTTAAAAACATGTTACATTTTTTAAAGATGTTACAAATTCTTGAAAATGAAATTGCGCTTAGCCGTTCATTCTCTCTATCTATCTATGCGTGGGATTGGAAAGGCATATGATGGTGATTACACGTTATTAAAATCTGACTGAATCCTATATTTTTTAAGCGTTTAGTAAATATTTCAATAACCATTTCAAAATGCTTCAAAATTAGTTCATTTTGAAAACTTACATAGCACCAAGCATAAAATTTTAGACATCAAAATATGGTTTTTTTTTAAAAAAACTTAATTATTTCCGAAAACAGTCTTAAATTTCAGGAAATAAACTTTATCATTTTTTTCATACCTTATATCATGATTTCAATACCTTTTAATGAAAAAAAAAAAAACAAAACAAAACAAATGCACATGCACCCCCATGCGGAAAAATTTAAATTTGATAATAAAAATACTTTTTCGAAATTTCAGAGCTTGGTGCTTGACTGGTTTCTGAAATAAACGGGTCAATTATTGCTGAAGAAGTGAAAGGCGGAAGTTGTAATGAGTAGATTTACACGCAAAAAAAAAAAAAAAAAAAAAAAAAAAAATCTGACAATCGGCCTCGATATTTGTTTACATTAAACGATAACACTGATCAAATGAATCATCTGTCACTCAGTAAACTCTCAAAAGATAAAGGTATTCACGTCCATCACATCAGCAGATGTTACATAAATCCAGAGATACAGAACAGAAAAATACGCATGAATGAAACTGAGGTGCTTTTTTTGCGTGCATATAATAAAAAATGATAATGTTGGGTATCTGCTGTTTGTTTTGTAGTAAGTTACCGTCCTAAGCCATGGCTAAGGCAGAAATACTAAAAATACACCACCAGCTCAATTATTCCACCCGAGGACACGCTTTTTAGCACTCATCAGCCCGTTGCTGCAGTCACTCACTGGTGTGCTAATTCTTCATTAGCTACCAGTTGATTTGGCTCCCTTAAGAGGTTTTTCGCCTCCAGCTCATGTGATTCCTATTCCGGGCTGATGAGTGCTAAAAAACACGAAGCTGCAGTCCTAGGATGGAATAACTGAGCTGGTGGTGTATTTTTAGTATCTGCTGTTTGTGTTCCTCTGACATGCACGGCTCGTGTGAAGAGGCTAGGGGGCGACTGCCCTATCACTTCTAACAGTAAAGGGACCTTGTTCCCTCACTTTTCAAACTTAAATTATAACTATTGTCCAAAATAAACAAATAAATAAATCCACCACATTTGATGAGCTACCTGTATGAGTTTCTTCGCAGAAAAAACTTTTGCTTTGCATCTATGTATCTCTTTTCACGAGGTAAAGTACATAATATTCCGAAAAGGAAGTAACTGAAAATCTCGGTGCAAGAAGGGAGCAGCTACACATTTAAAACAATTTTGGGATCACAAAAGCGTTTTAAAAATACGTATTAAAAGATTCTTTATTTATATTTAATATTCTGTCAGAATTTGCCTCTGTAAAAGTAGTTTCAATAAAATTTTAATAAAATGTATTGCTACCTATTATGGAAAACTATTTTTTGTGTACTGCAGCTGTCTTCTTTTTACTACACATCCTAATAATCTAAGTACATTTTGAGTTTTTAAAAATAATTTTTTTTTTTCATCCATTAATAAAGCAATGCTATCTTTGCGATAAAAAGCACTTTAATTATAAATATTACTCTACGTTATTGGGGAGTTGTACATTTCATTTTCTATAAAGTAACCTGCTACAGCTCCTTTCCTTTAGTTCTTGTATAGAATGAAAGGTAATATTTTTCTTCTTATATTTTAAACACAAAACCTATTCCCTTTCCGCAACGACGGCTTCAGTTGTTTTGCAATGTACATCTACCAAATCAGACGATTTTTAGTAGCCTTCGTACGATTTTCTAGTTGCTATGAACAGCATATGTACGTCATCAGGACTGCAGTAAAACAATGACTGTTAAAAACGCTTTTACTGTCATTTTTAAATGCCTTCTTCATAACGAAATCCTTAAAACTATTTGAATAAGAATTTAAAACTTTACTTCCAACCACGCCCCACCTTTTAGCTCTAAGCCTTTCGTTTTACAATGTGGAGTTCGAAAGTGGTCAACGGTTGTGGGCGTTGCGCTGGGGAAGGTCTCTCGCTGGATGTCAGCGTAACTTGGAGTTCATCACTTAGTTTGTGAACCTGAGATCCTTGATGTATGGTTATGTATCATACACGGTAAGAATTTAGGACTGGAAATATTTGCTTACCAACACAGTTTCCAGTAATATCATCAGCTCTGAATCCGGGAGGACACGTCTGGACGTTGGGCTTTACCACACACTCGTAACTTCCGTTCAAATTGAGACAATTGTGAGTCAGTCTGTTGCAGCGGTCCAGTTCTTCAACGCATTCGTCGATATCTGAAAGGAAGAACACCTTTGTTAATTTTGTGCTGATTGTTGATTAAAAAAAAATATATTTTAACAAACAAAAATCAACAGCGAAATTTGCTTTGTTGACAACTTGGGTTTATGGGTCCTTGGGCTCTGCGCCACATTCGAACTCTATCGTTAGCATTTATGAACTGAAATGGAGATTTAACTGCCCAAGCCATGATTTTACAGTCGCCTGGGGCCCAACCAATGAGGGCACGAGCCAGGAATGTCATGTGTTAGTAAAAGCACTAAAGTTAGGCCCGTCATTTCAGAATTTTCGGGGGGGAGGGGCAAAGGGTATAAAATTTCAGCCAGTAAAGTCAAATTTTGCCACACTGGTTTAACTTACACGTTCGTCCTACGTTTTACATTGATATCTGCGGTTATTTCACACAGTGTTGCTTGTTTTTTAACACTGACAATTCTACTCTCACGTAGCTGATCTGAGCTACCAAGTGCAAGCGGTTAGCCACTACGACCATGGGTGAGCCACTACGCTACGCCACTATGTTCATGGTGGAAGGTTAAGACTGAAATTAAGTATTTCTGACAGACACTGAGGACCTTACAATATTAAATTCTCTAACGATTTCCGAAATGAAACATTCTACGTGTCTGGTTCGTGCTACTATAACGCGTTCAGATCTGTTAATTCCTGACGTGTGGCCATATTAAAGCCCCCCCCAGAAATCACTTTCCTAAACAAAACATTTTTCAGCAAGAATTCTTTTGATACAAATCATTTAAATACTAATTAAAACAATGCCAATGCAGTTCCCAAATATACATGTTGTTATACATATATTTGGTGTATTGTAACACTATTTCTATCTGTGTATTACATCTCGCTATCTCATCGACTTTCGTCACCTCAGAATACAATCAGTTCGAGAACAATTAAATATAATTAACAGACATTAATTGTGACTGGCACATGCTTTGAAAACATAGCATCTGTGGTGAAACATGACTTCCAAACATAACGTAGCAGAGCAACAGATAAATAAATACAATAATTGATTGAAAACTGATATCTAAAAATTATGTATAACGGATGAAAAAGTTTCAGATCAATGGTTCATTTTCGCCTAGAAACTTAAAAATAACTGCAGATAAGTATTATTTTTTCACAGTTTTCGTGGTTTAAAATCAGAAGTGTGTTAGCAATTCCAATAATGCTCACCACTTTAAACTCTAAGACTCTGTTATTTTGATATTCTTACTAGGGATGCACCAATCGGCCAAATTTTGCCGATTAATTGGCGGAAAAAATATTTTTGAAATGTATTTTTTTTAGTATACCTTTAACAAGAAACTATGAAGAATACATTTATTAGCAATAAATAAATGTAATTTTCTGCAAACGTTAGGGGAGAGTGTTGTAACTTTGGACACTGCTAATTTCTAAAAATCTATTTTTAGTAACCATGTTTTTGTAACCTCTAATAATAACCTTCATCAATAAGTGTGTCATAGTAAAAATCAGCATCAAATGAGTAAAATTGACGATTTTGTGAGCGAAAGAAAATTTCAGGACTCAAAAGTAAATATTTTCTTCACTTTTACTTCATTTTCCGTCTTTGTATTTATAAATTTAATCAACTGAATTTCATTTTGTTATAAAAGAGAAGCACTTTAAATCATTTGCATATGAGAAAATAATGATAGTTGCATCTATAAATTGACCATTATTTTGGTTTTTCTTAAACCACATGGTTATTGTACCTTGGGACAGCCAAACATTTTGTACCTTAGGACACGTTCCAAGGTACAACATATGCATGGTTCTTAATAATTAAGATACATTTAGGAACATGGAACAATGTTCTAATCTTATGTAGTCTTTTAAACACATTTAATCTTAGATAATAATTCATAATTCAATATTCATAATTGATAGTTAAATATTCATTATTTAATTCACTACCATGAAAAAAAATATATATATTTTTTTTGTTTTCTGGTGCAAAATTGGTTTAAGTATATGGCTGTTTCCTGAATCATGAAAATTTTCCCATAGTACAACAGGATGTGTCCCAAGGTACAATAGGATGTTGTACCTTGGGACAGCTTGGAACTTTTACTTTAAATGGCGGGCAACATTTTATTTTCAAACTGTCTGAATTAAAAAAATATTTTCTTGCACACAAGTATGTTGGGGCATTTTAATGTGACTTTTAGATTTTGAATTTGATTCAAATAATTGACGTTAAAAATTGAAATATGAAAAGTGTCCCAAAGTACAACACCCTCTCCTACTATAAGATGCTGTAGGAAAGTGTTCAGAGTAGAAACAAAACAAATAGTTGAGAAAGTGAGTAAAACTGAATGAAATATTAAAGAATAACCCTGACTGCTGATAATAATCACATTGCACTATTATGAATAAAATTTTGAATTTTAGAACTTTTAAGCTGGAATTCAAAAAACATAAGTAAGCAAATGCCCCTTCCCCACACTCTACATATATGCAATAAATAAAAATAACTTTCAATCCATATCAAGTCAATATTTATGCCATCCTTAGAACCCTTCTCCTACGCTTTTCACATACCTTTTAGCTACTTAAAAAAAAAAAATATTATCAGTGTTATTTTTATTTATCTTTTTTGAAAGAGATAAATATAACAGAAATAAACAAATGTGTATATGGTACCACAACAGCTGGAAAGGGATTCCTGAGTGTTTTATTTCATTTCCAAAGAAAAGGAAATCAGTACCATTTCCTTAGTTCATGTTTTCATGATACCCTCATACCAGCTTTTGATGACACTACATCTTCCCCCAGTTATTTTGTTCTTTGTAACTATACATATGATTAAATCATACATTTTACAACTTACTCTTTAAATTATTAATTTTTGATCCAACAAAAAAATTGTATTATTAAAAATCATTGGATAAAAAAACCGTGCTCATACGCTATTTTTATTATTGTTTTGTAAACTGATGGTTGAACTAATGTTGTTTTTTTTAATTAATCTTTCGATTTTGAATAAACATACACATAATGTACAATGTTACAACATTTTGCATGTGTAGATACTTTTCTTCTTGAACCCTTCGTTTCTTCTTGCTTTTAGATAACTTTCTAATTTTTTTTTGATAAAGAATGAAATTCTCGGAATAAATGCCTACTAATAATTAATTTATAAATTTAAATTAAAAATGCTCTAAAATTAGCCTGCTGACTACAGGCTAATCCCCAAAATATTTGAACTTTGATGCCTAGTTAACATGATGCAATTTTTCAACAAAAATATGAAAATTGGCTCAAAGAAATTGGATAAAACTTTGAAACTATTTTGGAAAAATTAGGAAAGTGGAGAAAAATAAATCGTGGTCTCTGAAATAAACTATTGACTGTTTCTATAGTCAAAATTATAAAAGAAAATAAATGAAGGAGAGACATTGATAGTATTGAAAGTAATCATTATGACCATTAATCGGCTCTGTCGGTTAATCGGTAATTGGCTAATTTGCTTACCGTGCATCCTTAATTCTTACAACTACTTTGATTTTTTTTTTCAGTATACAATTTTATTTACATTTAGCAAAGCCAAGTTTTTTGAACTGAATGCCGGTTTTCTACCGTTAAGACATTACGGAGCCCCAATAGCGGACACTTTAAGCAAATGATAGACAGTATAATAAGTTTAGCTGCTGAGTTTGTGACCGTTTTGTGAATATATTGGATTCATTTCTTTCTTTTTTTTTTTAAAGAAAATCATTGTCTTACTTTCTACAGAAACTGAAACTCATGATGTATTTTTTCAACAGATAGTAATGTCAACGTTCTGTAAAGTTCTTTAAATCAGAGTTCAGCTATCGCCTCACATCTGCTTTGGCGCTACCTTGCCAGTTAATTCCACGGACCTCTTAAAACTTTTCTCAAATTTTGAAACAGGTAAAGTTGTGATCACTCTTCGTCTTTTTCGCGCGAAGAGCAAGTTTCGCGAATTTTATTTGAACAGAACAGAAAGTCAAAAGCAAAAAAAAAAAAAAAAAAAAAAAAAAAAAGTGAAGTTAAAATTTTTGCAATTACGACAGGCTTGTGAAAATCGAGAAAATAAAAACCTAGTGAAAATAAGTATCTTTACAGTATATCAGGACAAAAGATATGTTTTGGTGTGAAATTTCGTACGAATAAAAAATCTGAAAAGGTAAACTGAAATAACGTTGCCCCGAGTAAACGTGCCTCAATTTGAGTCACTCTTCCTTAAAAACATAAAATTGAGCACCATCACTTTACCAGCGCAACCGTTGTTTTCATCTGGGGCAAACCCTTGAGGACAGCTCTGTGCTTCTTGCTCTTGTTGACGGATGCAATCATAAGCTCCCATAGTGTTCACACACTGTTCATCAGTGTCACAAGCATCCGGATATTCGTCACACTCATTGATATCTGCACAAAGGAAAAAAAATCAAATACAAATACAAATGTGACGACCAGCAACAGACTCTTGGCCCAGCTAGGCTGGTCCCAGTCAATTTATTAGTCCTCAATGAAGATCAATGGCCCTTTTAAAGCTATCCACCCCTTGCTCGTTACCACCTCTTCCGGTAAGCTGTTCCAAGTGCCCACAACCCTACTAAAATAGTAGTTTTTCCTTATTTCTACTTTAGCCTGAGATTTGAATAGCTTAAAACATGACCCCTCGTCTTGCTTTCGGTGCAAAAATGTAATCCATTAACATCATTCATTCTGATAAATTCAAACAACTGGATCATGTCCCCTTTGATCCTCCTTTGCTCCAGGCTATACATATTAAGCCTGGTGTCATAATCTAAATCAGAAAGCTCCCTTACTACTTTAGTTACCCTTCTTTGAACCCTTTCCAATACACAAATATCTTTCTTCAGATAAGGCGACAAAACTGCACAGCATATTCCAAATGGGGTCTTACTAAACTCCTATATAAAGGTAGAAGAACCTTCTTAGATTTGTTTGAAATAGATCTATTGATAAACCCAAGCATTCTGTTGGCTTTGTTACTTGCAATGCTGCACTGTTCACTAAACTTGAAGTCCTGATTTATTAAGATACCCAGATCAATAGCATTTCCTGCCTGACTAATGATTGAACCCTGTAAACGATAACTCGTACGCTTATTAATCTTCAAAGGTTCAATCCCAAAATAAACATGTAAAACGAAACATTAATTTTACTCACCTACACATCTTTGCGACGTAGCTTTAGCGCTCTCTTCAGGTTTGAAACCTGGCCCACAGTTGGCTCCCACCACATTTGGCACGCATATGTAAGTGTCCATTGTGGGGATACATGTTTCGTCGTCTTTACAGGTGTGTGTTCCTTCAGAACAAACATCAATTTCTGAAAAGGAAGAAATGCCTAAATGTTTTGCTCCTCGGGTACTTTTAAGTGCTTTCTGGAATTAAACTTCTCTAACATATGTTTATTATACACTTCTGTCAGAGATCAATATGCACCCAGAAGAAATCGAACCACAATCTTGAAACTCGGTAAGAATGCTGTCTGCTAAAAGATTTGCTAATGATTTAAATTTTGACACCATTCAGACAAGGGCACGTGTGGTATGCGCACAGGAAATGCGCAGCTAGGTAAGGGGCGTATGCTCTTCAACGATGAACCCCTATTCACTCTCAGTGTTGATAATCAATGCACACGCGTGTCTGATTCGGCATTTATTGTCGAGCGACATACGGAGATTAAACAAGATTCAGGGAGCTATTTGCTGGGATGCACCATCATCTCTAATCGTCCTTCAAGGCACTATATGATTGCTCACAGTTACGTGGGCATCATTTTTATGCCAGCTGTACTCTCTATGCTATCAAGTCACCCAGGTGCGATCGATCAGCAAGACAAAGCTCTCCCACATACTGTTTCACTCTCTCACGAATTTATTCATTCAAGGTGTTTACGTAATCCCGTGGCCTTCCAGGTCACTGGATCTGCTACCAGTACAGTACGTTTGGGACGACATGCTTGGAAGGCAATTGCAGCCATCCCAGAATACTGGTGAACCAACTGCCTAGTTGCAAAAATGATGGAAGGATCTTTCGCAGGGGTCGTGTATGACCTACTTTATTCGATGTCTCGCCATGTTTCGGCTTACACAGCTGCCAGAGGTGGCTATATTACTCTTATTTATTGATTTGCAACCTTTCTCATGTCATAACTTTGAAATAAAACAATTTTTTATTCGGAATTTGTAATTATATGCTTACATCTGTTTACTCTATGTACGTTAAGTTTCGTGACTGTAGGGTCTTATATTCTGGGTGTATACATGTTCTTTTGTGACAAAGTGTACTTTTAGATACATTATTGGATCAGTCAAGAAGTCTGCTTCGATTTTGTAGGTTAACTGAATTTTTAGATTGGCAAGCGGACATACGAAGAGTCTCTTGTTCATTGAGGGCAAAAAAACTTTAGTGGTCTATTCCAAGTTTACAGGGTTCAGCAGGCCTCAACCAAACACATCCTGGACTGCTTTGGTCTTACCAAAGAAGACTTGTACGCATCCCCTCTTCTTGTTATCGATTTTTTAAAAGTCAATGATTTGCTGGATCTAGTCTGATGTCAACCAATCAGATGATAAAAAACAACAACAACAACAGGTTAATTGAATGGCAAAAATTTTGGAACTAATTTGTTAGTAACAAATGATTTTTCATGATGGGTGCATATTTTGTTTCAAAACGATTTGACATGTTTTGAAAGTTTCACCATCTTACTTTCAATTCATTGAACAGTCTTGGTTTTGCGCCAAAAACTACTCTTAGTACTTTTTAAAAGTCTCTAAAGAATAAAATGTTTTGGTTGAGCAAATTTCAGAAAGAACGGAGCAAAGAGTTGTTCTAAAGTATTATTAGAGTGATGGCAATGTGGCTAATCAAATTCAACTAACAGTAATTTGTAATTTTTTCTATAGCAGGAAGAAATGCGTGGCCCCGTACTGTTATGATGAACCGATTATCTTCAAGATTGCTTCAAATTTTCTGAAGGCTTCAATCTACACTGTATTGCTACAAATTTTGTCGAGCAATGCTTCCCAAACTTTTTAGCCAGAGAACCCCTTTTTATGGACCAAAATTCAAGGCGAACACCTTACACAAGAATGTATAGATACTTGCAGTTTGTAGAGAATTACACTTTTAACCATTACTAATTAGAGGGGAACATCGCTATTCAAAAGAAGCAGTATTGAGAAGAAAAAGTAATAAATAAATAAAATTAACAACATATTTTTCAGTAACAATAATTTCCAATTATTTTCACTTTGGCTATTTTCTTTTTATGTTTCAGACGCATACTAAAAACAAAATTCTGTCATAAATCTAGAAAATCGGTAAAAAACTGGGATTCTATACACTCTTCTAGTAACCGATACAGCTTCTTCTTAAGCAACGTTGTGCGGCAGTGTGTACATGAAGTGTAACTCTTTTATACCTTATTTCTGTAAGAGAAAAATAAATCAATGGAGGAAAATTATTTTGGATAAGAAGCATGTGCTAAAAAGTTTTCATATTTGGTGGAATTCCAAATATTATACTACAGCATTTTTCCCCGTACAATTATATACTAAAACAAAAATCTGTGAGCATTGTTCCATGCAACTGAAAACAATATGAGTAAAACAGAATTCGGTTAAAGAGGCAAAACTGGTGGTTAGATGATTAGAAATTTAAAATCTAAATCACTAAAAAAGGAAGTCTTACCCACACATTTATTTTGAGCCGTATTGAATTTCATAGTAGCTGAACACTTCGCATCGCATTCGTATCCTCCAATTGTATTTCTGCATTCTTCATCAGGTAGTCTGCAATCGTCTAGTTCCTCTTGGCATTCGTCCACATCTTTAAGTCGAATATATTACAGAGGGACAAAACATACACAAAGTTACAGCACGGTGAAACAAGCCAACATGGGAATACGACACATAGCCAAAAAGCGCGTTTGAATAGCTTACACAAGTGAAATAATAAAATGCATCAAACAGGGGTCAGAATAATAATGTATTCAAATCATCACATTAAGAAGGGATAGAGCGATAAATTATCTTTCTGTTTCGTGAAAGAAGAATATTTTGTCATCTGAAAAAATAAGGAGCAAAATTTGGGTCAAAGGGGAAAGCTTCAAATTTACGAAGAAAACAGAACTTTCGTGTGTTCTTCTTTTTATGCTGTGGCAACTTAAAATTTAAAAAGCGGATCGTTCAATAAGATGGCAATTAAAATTAAATTCGAATTAAAATGTTATTGAGATAAAATTTACCACTTTTCTATCTATCATACCTCGTCAAGATCTATTGCGAAAAGCAAATGTACGCGACTCTTCACATCTATCTGAAATTAATTCTTTCATAAAATAAACTTATTAAGAATGCTGAAAAATTTTCTACTTTTTTTGAATGAATTTCATTGAAATCTTAGTATAACAGGAGGTAAGGAAAGTTTGAACTAATGGTAGCAATTAAACTCAAAAATAACTCAAAGTGAAAGTGAAGTAACCAATGCTAAGCAGGTTCTTTTCCTTTTTGTAAAAAAATAACTGAAATGCATTTGATTAAACTAAGGTTCCAGAAAAAGAGCAAGATTTTGCTTTCATTTCTTTGTGGTGGCTTGAATGGCCATTATTTACAGCCCAGAATTTTCATATCACAGCAAATTTCAAAGAATACCATTAATATTTTAAACAGAATATCAGTTGCTGTTGTGCTCAAAGATTGTCTTTATTGTAGTTGAATTGTACTATTCAGCTCTGCGAATCACCCATGTATTTAAATAATTTACAAAGTAGCACATTACGTAAAAATGTTTTGCATTGTTAATTCTATTGTTGTTGAAACAAATCAATGTGAAAATTAACCGTCGGATTAATAAACTCCAAATTTACAATCAGCACAAAGCTGAATTTTAAAAATCTTAGTATTGAATCAAATGCAAAGTAAATGAGTTGTAAACATCACAGTTGTTTTATAAAAAAGAGTCAGTACGATATTGCTTAATATGCTTCTTTTTTTCATTTGTAACACCTGCACACCAATAAATATCACATCAAGATGCATAGATGTGATATTTATAGGTGTATGATATGTATTCAATTTTTCTGATTTATCTCGATATTTTTCTTTTAAATGAAAGTAAGCGATGTACATAAAACAGTACATATACATAAAGTAGTATCTTATGAAATTCTAAATTTTTGATGCCAAATTTTTATCCAATCTGTCAGTACATGATGAAATTAATTACCAGACAATGAATTCGCGACAGTATAGAGAAATAGTGATAAATGTACCATTGCAGTTATCTTTGTTTTCATTCCATTTGAATCCTGCTGGGCAGTTCCTGTTTCTACTGGGTATTGGAATGCACTGAAACGAGCCCTGCATGTTCTGGCAGATTTCTCTGCTAGAGTCACAGTTACTGATACCTTCCATACATTCGTCTATATCTGGGGGAAAAAAAGAGCAAGTTTCACAGACCCTATATGTGAAGTCTATCTTAAACAGGTTATGAGAATCATTCCTGATTTTAAGATTTCAGAGGATTATTGGACTCTCTCTGTTGAGTCTTTCTTTGTTTTAAAGTTTACGAAGAACGACAGTTTTTAGGAAACATAGACTCTTCTACTAGTATTTCAGTTAACTTTTTAAAGGATTATTGGATACTGTTGGAGCTGCTCTTTCTATTAGAATTTTAGTGGACTAAACTGTCCCGAGAGCATTATCTGCAAATTTTTCTTTTTCTTTGACATTTTTGCTATCTGTTGAGCTTTAGCTTTATTGTGCAAGCTTGCTTATTTGTTTTCACTGAGAATAAAGCATGAAAAGAACGTTAAATTCTAACATTTTCCTACGGTTTATATAGAATCCAAAACGTGATTCTTCAAATTTCTAGGAAACTGAATTCTGAAGATACTGTCCTTTATCTTCCCACTACAGTATGGGACTCAGTTGAATAATTCGTTTAAGATTTCAGAGGAATATATGGCTGTTGAGCCCAGGGAGATAAGTAATGCCAACGATATTCTAAGGAGGTTTTAGCAATATACTTCCGTTGTCTTTAAGTTGAATGATAACCGATAACCGACACGGATTTTTGTAGTGATCTATTGATTATTGTGTGCAAGCGTTCCCTTTAACAACGTCATGCAATCACGTACAGTCGAATCTTGCTAACGCGAAATTCATGGGGCTATGATAGTTATTTCATACTTACCGTATTTCAAGTTATATGATAAAGTTTTAAGTTATTGTTAACTCATGGGGCTAAACTAGTATTTCATTGTAAGCGATATTTTACGTTAAGCGATTTCGCGTAAACGAGAGAATCTAAAACTCTGAAGTCTAAAGAGCTCAATACTCCATAACAATATTTTAGACTTTTTAGGAAAGTGATTGTGATGAAAGAGACAATAATGCATGGATCATCATTTTCAGGAACAACATCAAGAGTAGACAAAATTATTTTCTGAATCTAAGTTCAAGACTTAATCACTGCTTAGCAAAAGGAACAAATTCACTGTCCACCCATTTGTAAGTAAATCTTGTGTCAAAGAAATGATTTTGACCAACAAAAAGAAAATCAATTCTTCATCTTCCTGTTTATAACCACCTCATAACTACACATACTTCGAACTATTTGAGTAGTGACTCAAGTTAACCATTTGACCCGGTATAGAAACCCGAGGTTTCTGATCAGGTTACATCAAATGCTAACGGAATCTGGAGAACCTCCCGGAGTGAAAAGTGCAAAAGTGTCCTCGAGTTAAAGTCACACAAAAATGATATTTATTTTCGGCGTGTTTTGAAACGGCTGATATTCTATGAAGAATTCCATAAAAGTGTTCTATAACGAATGGAAAAAATAAGTGGAGAAGTGAATTATTTCTTTTATGTGTCACGTAAATGTTGAGCGATGAATTAAGAAATTCTTAAATTAAAACTACCAATCTATATTTCTGAGACAAACAAAGAATAAAGTTCTATGCATACATTAGGTTTCAGAATTGTGAAATATAATATATCCTCGCACAGAAGCGTTTGGAATACATACAAATCTTAGATAAACTGTTAAGCTTGGCGTAATTTATATTCACTTTTTATAAATAGCAAATTGCTGATGACTAATGAAAAGTTTTCTCTGGAACGTTTAATTCTCATGTTCTCAAAACATTTTATCCGTCTTGTCATTCCCCCATTGCAGAGAACTCATGAATTCACTCTTTTTTCATTTATCTCAAGAAGGTTATATGTTTATGGGTACATGGTTATTGACTTATCTTCCTTCCTTTCCTCCAAACACCTCCTTTAGTGTTTTATTCTTCGCGGGTTTACTCGGGAATCATATGTATTTCCCATAAGATATTCTCAAAGTGTTACTTTTGACAAATATTTTAGACAGACACTTCCACCCCAGCGCCTCTTTTATTAGTTATCCAGAGTTCTAATATATTTCATGAATGTACCTTTGTTGGTTTCAACGCTTATGGCTTTGAAAACTTGTATTTTTGTTGTTCGTACATTTAAATGTATTTATAGATTTACGTTTTTAAAATTTGGTCAAAAGAAAAATTAAATTTTTTTTTCTATAATAAATGTTTTGATAACTAAAACTGAGGCTGACCTGTCTGTAAGGTTCTTCTCAACCAGTAAACCACATGTGTGGTCGTTACGGGGGATTCTGGAGTGTAATAGAATGTAAAGGGAACAACTTAGCAGGCTTCATTGTCTATGTCACGGCACTAGTCATTAGGAAATTACAATGGGCGATATTAGATACATGGGCTGTATTTGAGCCTCCTGCCTTACACAATCGAAAAATTTTATTATTTGGAAATTGACATCATGTTCCAAGCTGCACGAGAAGTATAAGAGCCTGTTATGAAGGGTAAATGAGGGTAAATGTCCGTAGTTGTCAATTTTCGTTTGTAAACTAATTTCTTACCGATGCATTTCAGAGTTACTTCATTGTAACGAAATCCAGATGGACATAACGGCTTCTTAATGATACACATGAAAGAACCAATGGTGTTAACACATGTCTTATCTGAAGGACAGAGTTGCAATTCACACTCGTTTAGATCTAAAAGAAAAAAAAGATTAATTAAAATTATCTATTTACGTAAATCCTATAACTTGAACTAATTAATGTGGGTTTGCTGCTTCAAAAATATATAACTCAAGTTTTATGTGAGCTACACAGCTGCATTATAGCTCACTTCAAAGAGAATTGCATCCACTTTAATTTTGTACGTAGCTTGTATAACTTTCAAAAAAATATTGTATTGCAAAATTTTAAAACTTAAAAATTCAAAAATTTTTGTTAAAGTTTTTGAACATTTTTGACAAAATATATGATTTGAAATGTATTTTGATGATTACATCCAAAAATGTTCAGAGTTGCATCACGAAAGGACCAGCAGCTACAGCAAATAATGTTTTTATTGGAACATTTGTTAAAACATTTTGGATACATTCATTCAAATAAGTTAAAAATCAAATCCTTTTTTTTTCCAAATTTTTCAAAAAGAGACTATATTAAAGTTTTTGAATCTTAAAGTTTTAAAACTTTTATTTTTTTTTCTCTCTTAAAAAGTATTTGGAAACATCAAATTCAAATGCATTCAAATGTTGAAATTCAGATAAAAAAGTCACCTGAATTTTAACATTAGAACAAATGTTAAAATTCGGGAATTCATCAAAATACATTTGAAATTATAATTTTATCAAAAATTTTCAAACAAATTTTTGAATTTTTAAATTTTAAATTTTTGCATTACGAATTTTTTTTGCAAGTTATTGAAATCACATACAAAGTTAAAGTGGATGAAAATTAAAATGGATCCCGTTAACAAACCTGTTCAAATACCTTGAAAAAAATTAAAATTTATGGATAAAAAGACTGAATTAAACATTTGAACTGAAATATTCCTAATCCTAGAATCCTGAATTTCATTTTATGCTCAATATAATTGCTTTATTTTTAACCATGCTAGTTGTAAGTGACAAAAGCAAAATGCACCACATATCGGGTGTTTTCTCCCTATGTTTTGACATTGCCCTTGATTACTGTTATAAATTATACAAGCAATCGATTCGAGTTAGATCACGTGGGAGTGACGTCATTAGAAAAAATCAGAAATATATTTTTTTGGCAATGTGAGCAGCTTTTGTCTTGTTCTTCATTTAAAAAAAAAGTGCAAATTTTTTATTTTTTTTCTAAAGAGAACGAAATGCTTCCGCTATTACATATTTAAAGGTTGAAAAATAGGCTTTTATGCTTTTCGTGGGATGAAAAGTATAAAAGCCTCAGGACTTAAAGACTGAACCGAAAAAAAACACACACAATAAAGATTTTTTCAAAAAATCAGTGAAAATACAAAAATCGCTCTATTTTCGATTTTGTTTTCCATAATGAATGAAATTAATTTTCCTACCCTTACTTAAAGCTTTCCACCAGTTTTTATTTACGTACACATTAGGGCGGTTCAAAAATTTTTTTTTTTCAGCTAGAGTCTAGAACACCGCCTATTTTTTTTAGACTTATTAATAGTATTATGCTTTAAAAGCGTTAGCTTCTTACTCAAATTTTAAGAGAGTGATCAATGACCCCTTAATTTAGCATTAGCCGTTGCATAAAAAGTGCCACAAATTTAGAAACATTTAATTTCCTCTGCAGCTGTTTTTTTTTTTTTTTGCAAATAATTATTTTACTGCGATGTGTATGCATATTACTAGTGTATATTATAATATGTGGCATTGCTTTTTCAGTTCAATGTATTTTTTTAACCTCCCCTCCCCATACTAATGAACTTTGAGGGAGGGGGTTGAGCACATTCTTTCAGTTGAAATAACAAGCTAAAATTCTCCCAGTGCATTACTAACCACAAGTCTAAAAATATTGAGGGGTGTCCTGTTATCTAGGAGAATTCTTTTTACATGTGTTTTTGAACCACCCTAGTACATCGTAGTATGATAAAAATTTTACTTTCATAAAAAATTTTACCTTCGCAAGAATTTGTTAACCGATTTAGAACGTAGCCTTGACCGCAATCGTTTGGCCATCGATTTGTGCGTGGAAGGCACTCGAAAAGTCCAATTCGGTTTGAGCACACTTCTGTCTGCCGATTGCACGAATGGATGTCCAAAGCACATTCATCAACATCTAAAAAGTATAAGATTAATTATGAAGAATAGAAAATGAATGCTTCTGCACTATAAAATATATTTTTTTTAATTGAAAGTTTTTAAACCATAATAATTTGCTTCATTGCAAACAAAGTTTGTGTCCTTCAGGCCTAGGTAAAAATGTAGATATTTATGTATGTACCCAATCCATCAACTTCAAATTTTTCCCAATTTTATTCAATTTATTTTTCATAGTGTTGTTGATTTACTGACCATGTGAATAAATGTTTGTTTATTTTCAAACATAAAATAGTACCTCATTCAACAGTCTTGAAGAAAAAATGATACAAATTTTCAATGACATATTATTCAAAAAAAAAAAAAAACTTAGTACTTTCAAAATCCATTTTTCCGGTCATCTATTTCCTTGGTTCCAGTGCTGAGTTACGAGACTAAAATGTATGAATGAGGGTTCCATGAAAAATTTCAGAGTAGGGTAGACCAAAGCACGTTTACGCATGGAGCACGTTTACGCAATGCCCTTTTTTCAAAACGAATTATAATTGGAAAGCCAACAGCCATAACAGTTTGATGCTGCTCCCTAGAAAATATCCTCACTAGTTTTTTAGCATCAGTCGAGCTTTGGTCTAGCATGCAGAAAGAATAATATGTTTTTTACCGTCAAGTAAATTTTCAGTAGAACGTTTTGAAGCTTATTGTGAATAAATAATACTTAGTTAAAAAAAACATATAAAAAAATTAGAATTTTATCCTTTTTTGAGAATTCTTTTTGTATGAACTGAAATGTTATTAAATTTTTTTGCACGTTAAAAATAAATCCAAACTTGGCGACAGAGCAACTTTACGTGTTGACGTCTGAGCACCTTTACGCACGTTCTTACTGTGTCTTACTTCTAAACGTGCCCTGACGCTTTTTTCGCACCGAACTGTCTCAAAACTTTTTTATAATATTTTCAGGCTTTTTACTTTTGAAAATCACCATTTAATTTTTACTTGAGTTACAAATTTGCATCTTATAGCTTACAATCATGTAGTGCTGTCTTCAAGCCCGTTCAGCTTTTGCTTTAGACACTATTCAGTTTGTAATACATTTATTTTATTTTAACGATGGTAAGATATTATGTTCAAAACACTAACAGAACCACGTTAGGTGTCAAAACAAATATGCGTAAAGGTGGCCCGTGTTCAGGGCAAGTTTGCAGAACCGACTTGGACACAAAAATATTTTTTAAACGTTAAAAACACGAACTGAGCAACAACTGGATATGCATTTTTTTACTCCATTAACTGTTTTATAAAACCTCAATGTCTAAAATTTCCTAAGTTAAAACATAAAATTTAGAAAAAATCCGCGTAAATGTTCCCCGGTCTACCCTACCTACAGGTTGGTGTCGTACTTTTAAACGTGATGGCATTTTCTTTTAAAGTAAATCTGTATCGGTTAAAAATGTAAAGCTTTAATTTTTAAAAACCTTTTACCCAACAAAACTTCAAAATCTACAACATTTAACTGTTTTTGTTTTTGTAATAACCATGTTGATGAACAATTTGTATAGAAATACTCTACATTTGTCTCGAACAACATTTGAAACTTGCTCTTGAATTAAAGACATGGGAAAGATCACATGAAGACTAAATATTTCAATAATGAACTTGTTAAATTGCAATAAAAATTTAATAAACACAAAGTTTTTAAAAAAATGAAGGTCAGCGGAAAAATTTTAATTAATTAGAACTACTAAAAGGCGAGATATTTTATTCAGTATGTCAAAGGCATAAGACAACGAAAAGGAAAGGGAAGTTCTCTGCCCTGCTAAAAGCAAAAAGTGGTATCTGCAGTCGAGCTCAAACTCAGAAATTTATTTTCTAAAATTTACACTTTCATACATTTGAATCAAGTGCCACTTCTTCAGAGATCTTAAATATGTATTTCTACCTCATAAATGACCATAGAATAATGTAGTTTGATAAAATACGTTACAAAGAACCATCTGATGACAATAACTCAATTTTCTTTCAAAATAAGGAAATAAGTAAAGGAGAACATTTTTAGTCCTTTCTTTTTCTAGAATAATAGACACTTAGAACTTAAACACTTTTAGCCATTCGGGAGTATATAAAAAACTGAACCCTTAGACCACGGCTTAGTTGGATCATTCGGTAATCCAACCCTGCTCTGAACTATCAGTTCTTGATTTCTGTGAAAGGGACCGAAATCTCCAAAGCTGTTTTCGATACTACTTATGGTCATAATTGACTCCTCTGCAATGGTCGTGGAAAGACAACAGCATCACGATTATTAAATTGCCACGATGGCCCAGTATTTGGGTTTGTAGGCAAAAGCATAAATTTCCAATAATTATTTTTCTATCCAAAAAGTGTTATTTTCAATAAGTTACCGCCGTTTGTAACTTACTGAAAATACCATGCTTTGCTTTCAATCTTCGAGTTGAACCGAACCATTGCTTCGGTCATTCGTCTGGTTAGAGCTAATTCTTACATTAGCTACCAGTTTGTTTGGCACTCTTGGCTTCCTTAAGAGGTTTTCCACCTCCAGCTCAGTCACTTCCTTTTCCGGGTTGACGAGTGCTAATAAGTACGAAACTGCAGTCCTGGGATGGGATGACTGAGCTGGCGGTGTATTTCATGCATAAAGTGCTATTCATAAATTTTAAGAAACTATGAACTAAACTACAAAGTGCGTTTTTCACCTTCACAAGTTTGTTGATCAGCAGCCAACTTGTATCCTGGTTCACAGGAGCAGCGGATTTCAGTGCCTAAGTCTTCACAGATATGACTGCAAGGTTTCTCCGTTTCGCATCTGTTCTTATCTGTTGGGTTGAAAGAAATTTGTGAACAGCGATCGTTTTTGCAGCATTCAATACAAAACACTTTCTGGAAACAACATATTTTAGCTGCATGCAGTAATAATTTCACAATATATTTCAATCAATGAGTCCGATGCTGTTGCAATATGGCAGCAAAAAAAAAAAAATAAATAAAAAAATAAAAAAAAAAAATTCATGATTAGCAAAAATCTACATTTTAGGCTGAAAATTGCAAAACATATGCATCAAATATTGTGTTCCCCATGTATAGTACTTTTTTTTGTTGATAATTTCTACGTAGCATTTAAAGTATAGGTTTTGTCATAACTAACTGACAATGTCAAGCATAAACTTAAAAACATACACGATTTGCAACAGTAACACCAGTATAAAGGCATCACAATTTTCTTAAAATAACTGAAGCCAATAACAGTACGTATATTGGCGCACACAGGAATTTTTCAAGGGGGTCCATAGTCGAAATTCAACATTCTCCTATCATACCACTACATTACGCCAACAAGAGTAGCTTTTTTTTTAAATTGATGGCACCAAAAAAAAAAAAAAAAAACATTTAAAACAAATTAGTGAATAAATAAATTAGCGTTAATTAACCAAATAAATTATTAATAACAAATACTTAATTACATTACTAGAAATACAATAATTTACATATTTATTTTTTTCATAATTCAAAAAGTAAACAAGAAGTTCCGTCTAGAACTAGTCGAGCCTACCTATACAGTCATCGACTTCCCGTATTCGCAACTCCAGTGCTCGAATACGCTACCTTGCGGTGATTTACAAAACTGTCGAAAAAACTAAAACATTGCCACATTGCGTTCCATGTGTGTCTGTTGACGTAAACACAGGCAGTTTGTTAAGAGTATTTATTCGATGTGTCTTAGATTGCTTTCAGCAACAGAAATTGTTTCGTCCCTTAATGGTATTCTCGATCTTCTCAAAATAATGTTAGTTTTCAATATTTCCCTCTAAAAAGTGTGATGATTGTCGTAAACGGCGAAAGCGTAAAACAAGAAAACTCTGGGTTAACAAACTTCGCATTTGCTCTGTTTGATGCATTTTTCTTTTTCTTTTTTTTTTTTTTTTTTTTTTTTTTTTGAAAGAGGATAACGGTATACCAGGTAAGTTTTTTTAAAATTGTTTTGTGTGAATTTGTAAGAATATGGGGTTTTTTTAATCTTAAGTTCGAAAGAAGGATTTGATAACATTAGCAGAAGAATTGTTTAACGCTGAATGATGAAAAATGTTTAACGCTGAGAATTTTCCTCGCCAAAATAGTGGGATTATAGTTTTGGGTTATACTTTTAGTATTGTGCGAGCAAGGAACATTTGGCGAGAGATTTCGCATGCCAGTTAAACCATATATATATATATATATTTTATCATGAGTGGAATAAAATGGTAGAAAGATTAACAGAATTTGATAAGTTTAAAGAAATAATGTTAGATCAATTGAAAAGAAAGCTACCACCATATATCCGTGAGAATTTCGTTGATGATTTGCATGGCGTGACATAATTAAAGCATAACGCAGAAATTAGAAAAATACGAAACAGAAAAATTTGAAATTAACCGATTCGGCAATTTGAGAAAAATAACTCAGCTACAAATGCAAAACAATTAGCGCTAGCCAAGCAAGGCAAAGAAGTATCATCTTCTTTTGATAATAATTCGTAATGTCATATAATTAAATTATCTAGCATTAATTGTTATTCCTGTCAGGCCACAATTATTATTTAGTTTTACCAAGAATTGATAAATATCGAATTCAACATCGTGGAAATGGCTGCTTAGAACTACGAACTACGTAATTTGCATTAATTTTTGACGGATAGTAATGCTTCTTGATTTCTCATTTCTTTCTACGTGGGCCAGAATACCAATAAGACTTTGAAAATTAATTTAAAAAGAATGAAGGGAAAAAAATCATGCATACGGACAAAATTAACTAGGCTTATTAGTATTTTCTTCGTTACCACGTGCGTTTGTTTTACCTTTTTCGTCCGCCATTAGAAAGTGGCTACAGTGCCTCCTATAGTTCGTTGGAGTTGCGAATACCCTTACCGACTTTCTAGTACCTACCTGCTCAAAAATCTCAAAATTTACTAAATTCGCAAATTATTTCAAACGTAACTTTTTAGCATTTTAACCTGATTTCAGGAAATAAAATGTGCCTCGTTCATCTGAAGAAATAGTTGCGTAAAAATAAATAAACAAACAAATAAAATAGGAGCATCTTTTACACAAAGCAGCTAATATATTTGTTTCCATTAAAAAAAGAATTCTTGAATCATTTTCAAAAAGAATTAAAAATAATAAGCCATTAAAATAAAATCATTAAGTCAAAAAAAAAAAAAAAAAGAAAAAAATCGTTTGTCCCCTGCTGCCAAAAAATAATTTAATTAGAAATAAATGTACTTTCAAAATCAATATAAAAAAAACAACAACAAAATGTCAACTTAAAAAAAAAATAATTTTCATTATCGGAATAAAAAAAAATAATAAAAAAATCATCTGCGCATACATTTATGTAGAAACATAAAGAACTCCGAATTTCTCCGCCAAACACTAAATATATAAATTAAAACATTAGCGTGAAAATAAAAACAAATCAACAAATCATATCAACAATAATTATTTCAAAATAAAAACCATGGCTTTGGAATCGGAGTCGGAGTCAATCTCATTTTGGGATAAAATAGTCAGATTCAAGAGTCGAAAGCTTTTAATTCACAGACTAAGAGTCGGAATCGGTCACTTTTCCTTAAAGTCCGCAACTCCGCCAATGTTTGCGGAGTCGGAGTTGGATTTATTTTGTTAAAAAGGAGTCGGAGTTGGAGTCGAAGACTTTAAATTTCCAAGAGTCGGAGTCAGTCATTTCCTCTCCGTGTATAAATTTTTGCCAAAGTTACTGAGTCGGAGCCGTGGAGTCGGAGTCCGACAAAATTTCGAGTACTGGAGTCGGAGTCGACTTCCCTAAAATTCTAGGAGTCGGAGTCGGGAGTTTGTCATTAAGAGCTATTTCCAACAAAATTTGTTTGAAATAAATCCAACTTTAAGCTCGGGATCTGCAATGACTTCGTTTCGCAGTAGGCACTAATGTTAAAGGATTTGAACTGTTCAAAACTGAACGGAAAATCGTTCAAATCAAAAAGATATTTTCTATACATGTTCTTCTTCAAAACTCTTGTCTCTAAGTTCGGGATTGCTTTGAATTTCCCCGTAGGCGCCAATGTTAAGTTTTTTTGAACTGTTCAAAATTGAACAAAAAATTGTTCTAATCAAAACGTAAAATATGGGACGAAGTGCCCTCGCTGAGATCTTTAGAACAAAAAAAAAAGTTTGTTGTAGTCGTACTATTCACTCAAAAATTAAGGGGGGACAGACACACAGACCGACAGACATTCCCCCCCCCCCATCTCAATACCCTACTTTCCAATTTTTAATATTTTTCGATATTTATTTAATTATTTTATTTATTTTTGACATTTTTTTTTCGCGATATTTTAAAGATACATTATGCCTTTTCGCATGCGTTTTTCTTCTATCTCTGACTTTTACTGGGAAAGTAGGCTAAAAAGGCAAATCATTTAATGTGCACAGATAAATTCTCTTTCACTCCTAGAATATTTTGCCTTTTTGCAGTAAGTTATAGCTGTGAAGCCAGGATTAAGGCAGAATGCTATGTTGCACCAAAGCATTGTGCAAATTTGCTGACTACAATGAATAATGCAACAACTTTGCTGTATTTTGGTGCAACAAACGCAAGTTTTGTGATTATTTGCGTATGCTGCACCAATGTATAGTAAAACTATGCACTATTTTCTGTAACCAGCAAATGTTTTGATGTAACTACAAAAATATCTTTTACAGTGCACTTCTATAGCTCTTCGCTTACTTTTCAATTCTTTGAAATTCTTAAAAATAATACTTTGGATTTTACTTTTGCATTTTGAATTTTAAAGCAAGAAACTAAAAAAAAAAGATCGAAGAACCCACCTCACATTATTTTTCCGTTATACATAAATATAATAAAATCATAAAAATCTTGTTGTGCATGGTATTAAGTTTTTCATACTTGAAATTCCGTAAGAGACTAACTGTTTTCTTTCGCAAGGAATAATCAAAGCTACCTTAGTACTTTGTCCACCTGTAAGTGAACGAGAAGTGCATAATTTCGCCCTACTTACTGGAAAACGCTGCTGAAGAGTCTTGGACAGAATCGGAACTTTCACAGCAATTCAGAAATGCATCGTCCCAAATTGTGCCGAAACTGAATCCGGAGAGAACACATGGTGACCTGGTTTGACTCACTTGAATCCCAAGACTGCAACCTTGGCAACAGTCCTTAGAAAAAGAAAATACTACATTAATATGTTCTTAAATCTTAGTACTTTTAACACCTAGAGTATTATTAGTACAGTAAAACTTCAGTTAGCTGAAATTATTAAAACTGGACTCACTTAACTAATGCCGAGTTCCATAAATTGTATTTATTTATTTTTGTAAGCAAACATAACTTTAAGAAGGGTACTTTCTGCTGAAAACACAAGGATCTATGCACGTATTTCTATAACTTTCGATTTTCCCATTCTAACCGGTAGTTTTTTGAAACACTGTAAATGATACTAGTTCTAAAAATGCTGTTCTCGTCGAAAACGATCGAAACTAAAAGTTAAGTGTTGTTCTCTCTAGTCATTAATTTTGCACTCACATTTTTAAAAAAAATAGAGTTCACTAAGTTATTACTAACGCAATACATGTAAAAATTTACAAAATTTTGTCTACCTGAAGTTACGTTTTATATTTTGAAATGTGGGACATATATTGAGCAATTTACTGTTTATAATTATTATTTAAACCTTTAAACTCTGCGTGCGTCTGTTTGTGAGTCTGTAACCCTATCCCCTCCGGGCTGTCAATATCTACCAAGTAATACTGATACCATTGAATACAGGACATCCAGGATCCAGGGAAGGCCATTCTACCCTGTCTCATCCCTCTATCAGGTCAATACTAACACCGTTGAATACAGGATATCGAGAGAAAACCATTCTGTCAAGTCTCATCCCTTTAAACCAGGGGTTCTCTAACGGTGGGTCGCGACCCCAGATGGCAGCGGGATGAGTCCAGGAGGGTCGCGAGATGTAGAAGAAAAGTTTAAAAAAATTTATTTATTGCTGTATTTTTATATATAAAAAAAGAGTGCACATAAAACTTTTAATACAGATACAAGTTTGTTTTTGTGTTCTATTAGTTAGTGAGATACATGAACTTGTTTAGAATTAACCAATTTTTCAATGTCTGGAATGATCTTTGTAATCTACAAAACAATGTAATTTTCCAGTGTCAAACCATTTCTTGGTTTTGTTTTTAAATTCATTATTATGGAGAATCCTTTTTCACAGTTGTAAGATGTAGAAAATGGCATCAAAGTTTTTAATGCTGTTGTGGACAGTTCTGGGTATTTCTTTTTAATACCTATCCAAAATTTGTCGATATAAGCTGTGTTAAAACCTACTTTAGCTGACTGATCACTTGAAATCTCTATCAGTTGATCATGATGAGAGGTGCTTAGCTCTGCTTCTGTTACGGTTTGCTCACTGAACGGATTGCCTGCCCATACAACCCCTCTCATACCCTTAACTAGAATGTCAGGAGTCTGTTCAATTAGTATCGGGACTGGTTCTAAAAATCAAAATTTATCGCAGGTATCAATACTATGACTTAATAGTCTACAAAATACTTTTCTCCTGCATTGATACACTTAGTTCGGCACGTCTGTCATTCGACAAAAGCCCGCGGGAAGTCAGTTTCCGGAAAACTGTTGAGAACCTTTGTCGTCACCTATTGAACTGCCTCGATGGAGTCGAACCGATGTCCTTTGAGCTCCCTTTTCATTCACGGAAACAAGAATAAGTCTGGTGGAGCCAGGTCTGGGTTGTAGCAGCTAGGTCTAGGCTGTCCAAAATTTCTTGCGAAATTTACACCTGCGACAGTTTTTGTTCCTCGCTCAAGACTTTCGGCACCAGCTTCGCACTCTCTTTCCTCATCGCAAGATCCTTGGTTACAATAGTGTGGACGGTTCCGACTGAAAGGTCGGTCTCCTCACTACTAAGGGCGATGGTTAAACGCATGTCAGAGTCCAAAACGGTTTTCACTTTGGCCACCTTTAGCCGTTCGAGCAGTCGTCGCGCATCTGACGCGGTGATCGTCTTCGACGTGCTCCCGGCCTTCCTTAAACATTTCGCGCCACTTAAAAAGTTTTGTGCAGCTTAAAGCATCATCCCCATAAACTTTTTTAATGAACTCAAGGGTCTCGGACACGGATTTCCCGAGTTTAAAGCAAAATTTCACAGCTTCAAAACCATACGCCACAAAATCCACCTCCTGTCTCAACGCATGCACGCAGTTAACTGAATTAAAGTCTGCCTGAGGGGTGGAGGACTCCTCTACCGAAGTCAACCTGTCGAAGTGCCCTTCACTTCTCCGTTGAGGATGCAACAACCAGTCTCGATACTTATTGAACAGACCCTGTAATCTGTAAACTGTACAATCAAAGCTTAGATGAGATGATACTAGTAAGGAGAGAGATGAAGTGTCAAGGGATGTGGCGCCAATATCCGACACGTATTCTACGAACTCTTGAATAAGTGTAAAATTTTCAAAATCTTCTTTCTTAACTCTTGCGTTCCAAACACTGAGTTTTTTTTTTACAAACGCATTTACCCTGTTTTGAACATACTGAACAGTTTTGTCTAATCCTTGTAGGGATAAGTTCAAATCATTAAGATGAGAGAAGATGTCTGCTAAATACATGTAAACAAGCTTTACCAACCACTTTTCATCACTGAAGGATAAAACTTACCCATTTACGTAGTTTTTAGTTATTGTTTTAGGGTTTAGACAGAGTTAAAACTTTTGGGGGTCGCGCCAAAATACTTAGTCCAAAAAAGAGGTCGCAATTTCTAAAAAATTGAGAATCCCTGCTCTAAAACTTAAGGGGCAGAAGATATGAATTGATAAAAACCGTCTACAGGACATCCAGGGAAAAAGGTAAAAAGGTATTAAAATCATTGTCACCTGCCGCAGGCGGCATTGAACCAACGCAGGTGGAGCACGAGGGATAGTGAGCAGGGAGCGAAACCCCCTAGCAGTAATATAACTGAAAAAGAAAATAATAATAAACACATTTAGTAGTTATTTCGTAAAAATATACTTATTTAAACCTAGGGTTAAAGTCTCCTGACAGTCACTTTTAAATCCCTCTTTTGTCCGAATTTTTGATCATTACCGTAGGTGGGTCAGTTCGGATCATTTCGGTTAATCGGGGTTCTACTGTATTTAGATGCTTCGTTTAGCCTTAAAGAACTCCAAAGTGCTGCTCCAAGATAGCTTTGTCCCAATTTATGCCAGCAGTAAAGTAAAAATAGGGGAATTATCAATCAGTTTCCTTGAATGATTATAATATTTAGGATGAAAAATTTATTTTCTTTGAGAATATGCTTCATTTCTTCTCATGGTGTTGTTACTTATGCCACTCGGAAACTCGAGCAGCGATGCTACTCGATTTTAAGGCAGAGGGGTTACGGCTTCCGTTTTAATCGAGCGCCTGTTTCTAGGTGGAAGTTTGATTTGGCTCAGACAACACAATAGATGGCAGCACCATCTACGGACAGTTCGATAATTTAGAACCAGACCATAACCGAAAAACTTTCTGGTTTAGCACCACCAGAGGTATCGTTTCACTTGGAGGACGTTGTCACCACGAGCATATTTAGCGTCGCCCAGTCACCATTAATGACGACGGTGGATCTTCGACCAGCGGGGATCGAACCCGAGACCCTCCGGTCACAAGTCTGATGCCTTACCGATCAGACCACCACGGCCCATTTCTTCTCACACAGAGAAGCAGGAGAAATATTTTCGGTAAAAAATAAAAAGGAAGGCATTAAAACACGTAGTATGTGTAAAATACTAATTTTTACCCGTAATAACAAGATGATATGCTACCTGGAATGTGGCTAAGTGCGATGTATCGCACATTCTCCCTGCTCTGGCAGCATTCTTCCCTCTCTCGCATTCTGACTTGCGATGAGTTCTCACACAGCAGATATACAGAGAAGCTTGGCAGGCGCGTCTGTCTTTCTCGGCTACTGACTCCAAGGATGGACCAGTGCATGTGGTGTGGTTCATCGCCCATCTTTCTCCTGATTGACAACAGCGCTGAAGAATGGGCTCCAGGTCATTTGTAGCAGAGGCTGCTTAAAAGAGACAAAACAAGCTGCGTGATCCATAAAATCGTAGTAAATTTGTATGAAACTGCTACAGGGTATCCCAATGATGGAAGCATTTAAGAATTATGTGATAACAATAGTGACAAAATAGCAAATATATATATAATTTTACATAATTATCATGAGAACATTTCCAATTCGAAAATCCCAAGTTCGATTTTTTAAGCATATTTTGTATGTTGATTGGCAACCCACTTCTTACTCGAATCTTTCCATCATTCCAAGTCCTCTCTCACAATGACTACCAGAACTGTCCAGCTTGGCGGTATGGATTTGAATCTTTTGAGTAATTTCTTTTAGATACTTGGAAACAAAATTATGTGCTGAGAGACACTGAACAGTGCAAGAACTAAAGGTGTAAGTTGAGCGTGTAGACTGCTACATCTATTAGCTAAGCATGTGAATAAGATATTGGCTCCTGGTCATTTGAAACAGGGGTGGATTTAAAAAAAAATGCACTGCGTAATCCGTTGATATATATTAAATATGCATAAAACTACACTAGGGTTACAGGTTGCGAAAATCAAAGAACACGTTTGAGAATTATAAATGAACAAGTACAAAATGGCAAATACTTTTACAAAGCTACAGTAAGTAACTACTCCGATTCTGAAATCAAATATTTGGTCCAAGCAAGAAATCTTTGTTTGCTAGTTGGCAATCCTGTTGTTATTTGAGTCCTTCCATCATTTAATTTCCTTTCTTGCAATGGTTACTCAGAACTGTCCAGCTAGGCCGTTTAAGTCGGGGAAGGAGGAGAGAGGTATATACCTTATTCAGATATATCCTTTTCAAATCGAAGCAATTATCCATTGCTTGAAAATTTGAAAATTAAATATGTTTAGTCATATTGATGTGACTAAAAATATCCATATGATCATATAGCTTCCTTATTGGCATTCCCCAAACCGTTGAACTTCTGTTTCGTTGAAACTCAATGAGAGAAAAATTCTTAAAAAGACATTGGTCTGACATGAATTTCTGAGCATTTCGTTAAATGGTTTCCAATCTCGCATAGCGCATCCTGAACACGGATAATATAATCAAGCCTTTCGTTTTTCCACATGATTATTACTTAATACTTATTAACAACGTTTAAAAATACTCTCGCCCTTTTTCTCGTCCCCCCCCCAAAAAAAATATAATTTTTAAACGTAAAATAAAAAAAATTAAAAATCTTCGATTTTATCGATTCTTACGTTCTTACGTTTGAAGGTAAACCATTTTAAATGAGTAGTGTAACTTTTCAGAGCACTAACTTGTGCCTTGCGTGTATGTTTGTGTGTGTGTTTTTCATATGATGCCCCTCATTCTCTCTGTTTATCCTTTTGAAAATTTTAGCTTACTGTTTCTTCTTCTTTTTCTTTTTTTGCTACTTTTTAAATCAAGCTCAGCACTTTTTATTCGTCGAGATCAAAAATAGCTGAGTAGTAAAAATTATGTGTGTGATGAAATATGGGGGCAAATTTTTAATTGTGTCTCTACTTGTTATCTGTTCAAACACAATGCATGCTGACTTAGAATCGGCAGCCGTTTATTTGCTTAATACTTGAAACAACCCAAGGTCGTCTGCATTTATGGCAGAGATACTTTAATATGCCTTTTTTATTTAGATGTTTACATTTATTGGTTGCTTTTAATCATCTATTCTTAAGGAGATCAGAAATTTTTTCCTCGAAACGGGACGTTCTGGAATTTTAAACAACACTATGCTTAATGAACAAATTAAAAAGAAGAATGACACCTCAGATTTCAAGAGACTCACATATAATGATACACTTAGTCAATTACTAGCAATAGTTAAACCTAATCTGAGAACTTAGACAATTTGTCTTCTCTATTTCCGTTTCTCACACCAGTGTTGTCTGATGAAAAGTTTTGAAAACGGCCACAACAGTACTTAAAGTCAGACAAAAAGAGCTTTTGCTTGATTGGTTACTGTTATTTTTTCACTTATGTGACTAATTTGATCACCGTTCTATTTTTATCATCTGTGCTCAAGTTTCTTACTCCAATCAACCTTTTTTTTTTCTTTTTTACAATTTGCTAGAGTACGTTTCTGACTTTCAGAAAACGGTAAATTTCTGCGTCCCGACACAATATGCGGGGAAAACGGGACAGATTGCCTGAAAACGGGACTGTCCCAGTCCAGGGGCGGCAAATAGGGGGGTCAAGAGGGGGCGGTTGCACCCCCAAATTTTTTGAGCAGAATGATAGAAAATGGGTGAATTCAATTTACGTAAGTCGGAAATAAATGTTCACTAAAGGAAATCTCGCTGGTTCTCAGCAACTATTGATGAAACTCGACACATTCTCAGACTAGAAGAAGTGTTTTTCGTTATTTGGATGATGACTTAGAAATTCATGAAATATTTTCGGCTTTTTCAGAACATAGAAAACTGATAGAGAACCATGGTTAATTTTAACTAAGGAAGACATTGCCTCATATAGGCTAAAAGTTTCACACTTGTGTGCCCAGTGTAACGATGGTATGTCCAATACGAGAGGCTCGTGAAAAGTGGTGTGGCAGCATGGTTTTCACAAGAAATTTCCTTGATATTTTACATTCACTTTTACGCTCATTTTTTAAGTGTATGTTTATTTAATGAGTGTTTCTTCTGTTAGAAACACGTTTCAGCTGCTCAATACACTATAATGTTTTCATAGAAATTTCTTCAAAATGCATGTGATTATTGAAAAAAAAAAGACATATTAACCAAATACCTTTTATGGGGCTCTATAATTATGCAATCGCGGAGTGACACAAGATAATCTTCAAGAGTTAAAACGATAAAACCATTTCTCTATAACTTCAAAGCAGTGATTTGACGACTGGAAGAATTATTGCAAAACGATTCTTTCAATGATGAAAAAGCTCATGCCCTTTAGCATGTATGACTTCGTTTGAATTTTTATCCAATTTGTTTGCATCGGGAAAAGGTTTTTGAAAAATGCTTTACTCTATCAAAATCTATATCTTCAATCCGCTACTCGACTATTCAAACCACAGTTCAATCTACAATTGTTCTGTGTGTACATTTCAATCAATCGTGAAATTAAAAAAAAAAAAAAATTTTCCTCCTAGCCAATTTTAAAGAGGTGCAAAAAAAAAAAAAAAAAAAAAAAGTAACAAAAATCCACATGATGATGTGAAGTCAAACATTGATTTTTGAATATTTTGTATGAATTAATAGATTCAGTTTCGAATGAAATTAACACAAAATTTGATGATAATTATTTTTCTGTATGGTTGGCTGGGATTATGGTTATTTGGATTGGATTTTGAAAACGAAAAATAAAATGTTTCAACTGTGAGTAAAATTTTTAGTATGAGGAAAGAACAATTACAAGCAATATACACTGTTAAAACCGGAGGAGCCAGATAGGTGCGATTTTCCGCTTTAGGGTGCAAAGACGGAGCCATAGAGAGTCACAGAGGCTAGGAAATATTGTTCCGATATCTTTTAGCACCTCAGTGGATGAAAGAAGGTAATGAAGGGCCATCAGCCCTCGCAGTAGCCAATAGCGACTCTTTTCCTCCGCAAAGGTGCCTCGCTCGCACATGCGCTGTGCACTCCGGGATAAGTTCAGTTCAGCCACTTTAATGGCGGACGACGATGCTGCAACGTAGTTGTTGGTACATTAAATTTTCACATTGAATTGACAACTAAACTGGATTAAAATTCAACATTTCTGGGACAAACCTTCAAAACCTTGCGTAAGTACAGTCATTTAATCATGGTATAACATTTAAGGCTTTCCAACAGGCTTTTAGTGTTTTCAGAGTCGAGTTTCAACCAAGTAAATTGAGTACTACTTCTTGTTTATAGTTAGCCGTTTTAACATAGTGATGTATGGCTTTTTCTATCATGTGTACTAATATATGCTGTTACTTGCTTGTCGCGTCAACGGTCTCGCGGATTTTCCCCAAAATGTTTATTGTTAGCAATACGAAATAATTAATAAGTAACCGTTATGATAATTGAACGATGTAACTTAACTGCTACAGCAGATACACTAAATGTCTTTATCTTCTCAATAAAATAGTTGCGTAGACGAAGCAAAGGGAAAAAAAAACGCTTGGAAAAGAAATCTCTCTGTGTGTTTCATGCCATGACTCATTACGTAAAAATATTTCGTTGGTGTTATTTCAAAAAAAAAAAAAAAAAAAAACGAATGCATTGTCTAGACGCGTTTATTATTATTTTTTTCTGATTTCTGTTTCCAATGCTTTTTTATTATGTGGGCTGCCAAAAATTTGTTTTGTCAAAAAAGTTCCTATTTAAAAAAGAAAAAAAAAGTGCTTTTTTAGATTACTTATGTTCAAATAGGATATTCAAATGTCGAACCATATATGTATACGTATCAATATGTTACTCTTGATTAAAATATTTTGAACGTTTATAAAACGCCTGCAATTTATGAAACGATTTGATTTTTCCGTGATTGTAATATAACTGAAAAATGTTGAATGTGTCCGTAAATTATCCATAGATGCCTACATTCTTAATTTTTGGTATTATGCTGTAGTAAATGTCAATATCCATTTAAAACTACAGAGCAATCCAAGGGTTTATATGAGAGTTAGAACTCGGATAGAGGAATTGAAGTCATGAATGCTTCTAAATTATGTTGGAAAGTCTAAAATGTGATCAAATGCCTTAAATGACAAATTTTAACCCCAAATCAATTCAATGTGAAAAACGTACCAAGACTTTGTATATCATAAACACAAACAATAAACACAATAATATTCAAAAATGCACACAATACGGGGGAGGGGGGGGGAGAGGATCTACTGTAGAAATCAGTAACGGTGCCATTTATCTCTCTGAAGGTTCCTTCTTTTCACCGCCGCTGTCTGTCTTTTAAAAGGTGCCCGTTTTTTACCTTAATAAGAGGTGCGATTTCGGCTCCGTATTGGGTGTCGCTGGTGAACAAGCGTTTCACCCCTGAAAGGTGCCAAACGCAACCTGTAGTTTTAACAGTGTACCGACAGAATGGTTTTCACATCCAGAGACTGCAGTTTCGTCCTTATTATGGGCTCATCAGTCTGGAACAGTGAATAACAGAGCTGGAGGCAGATGATATCTCATTGAAGCTGCGTGCACCGACATGACTAGATTATTCAATGATGAAAAGTTTAAGCCCCTCACAGTTTTAGAGTAGCATGGGTGATTTTGAAGAGCAAGATATAAAAAGTTATTTTATACACAACTTTGTGTTACTTCAATTATTTTTTAACTATTACAATCGGTTCAGCTAGTAGAGAAAGATTTTTTTTGTGTCTCAGGAGGTTAGAGAAATATTTTCGAGGCACAAAGGGGAAAAAAATACCTTTTCTATTTAGCTGAACCGGCAAAACAGCACGACATTGGACACTGATAGATTAGTAACAGGATTCCCTGCTGTTCCGAATTCGAAAAATCATGCATTATAATTTTTC
Source organism: Uloborus diversus (assembly GCF_026930045.1). NCBI lineage: Eukaryota > Metazoa > Arthropoda > Arachnida > Araneae > Uloboridae > Uloborus > Uloborus diversus. Next base: position 214,346,717 of record NC_072731.1, on the reverse strand, counting down.
CAAAAGGTATAAAATCTTTAGCAGCGAGATGTTTTGTATGATAAATTTTTAGTCAATGAATCAAAATTTTAATTGTTTCTAAACACTAATTTTATTCATACTAAACCGATTTTATGACAACTTCTTGTTAGCTAATGTGTGTTTGGTTTCGCTTTGGGTTATACATATTTAAAAAACTCGACCCCCCAAATGAAATGGTGAAATGCCGCCCCTGTCCCAGTCAAAGCGGGACATATGGTCACCTTATCTATTCTCGAGTTTTGATTAGTTTCGTCTCTGCTGTCTTTGCCTCAACCTAGTTCATAAATAACAATTCATAACAAATTCAAAGAGTTTTGCAATTTCCCTGGAAAACTGTTCTTAACAGGAAACTACACGAATAGTGTAATGATGAGAAAGATTTAAATTGGTAGCAATCGAAAGAACATCAAAAAAAGAAAAAAAGTTAAGTTACAGTTAATAGCTTTGACTTAACTTAAAATTCAGCTAAAGCTTAGCTAAGTTAATGCTATTGAAATTGTTCTGAGCTGAACGAAAAATAACAGATTTTTTTAAAACATACTAAGCACTTTTAATAATGTACTTAAAAGGACAAAATAACTTTCCTGGGTCAGAAAGAACAATATTTAAGTATTCCTGTAGTTTTAAGCTATTCCAAGAAAATGACTCCACACGCGAGAAAAAGTGCGGCTCAAGTCAGGTAGAGAATTTCTTATCATTATTTAACTTTCTGTCATAAATTTGTGTGTTGAAAAAAATGCATATTTTTCTGCGAAAGCTTAGTTTGAAATGACTTGAGCCGCTCTTTTCCTAGTTTGTGGAGTCATTTTCTTGGAATTATTGAAAACTACCGGAATACTTAAATATTGTCCATTCTGATCCAGAAAAATTACTTTGTCCTTTAAATGCATTATGAAAAATGCTTAGTATTTTTTAAAAAATTCTGTTATTTTGTTCTTTTAAGTGTAAATGTATTTTAGAAATACGATAATGTTACTATCACGAAATCTCACGTCTTTTTTTTCATAAAAAAGCTTCATAATAAAGGGAAAAAACTAAATACGTCTAAAACTCAACTCATTTGGCACTAAAAATTAATCTTTGTTCCCCTCTAGGATTTGTTTGTGTGCTAATTTTATTAGAATCATTTAAATATTAAAGGTTTGCAAAACTAATTCATATTTCACTACACGCAAGTTCTTCGTGATAAAGATCCTAATATATATCTTTGCTTAGCCCCGTTTTCGATTATTGACATAAATGAGGATAAAAATCCTAAGAAAGCCATGATAGTGAATAAATTTAATGCTTGCTCCTGAGAAGCCTTGATTCAAAGTTTTTATTATGATTACTATTATTATTTCTGTTGTAAGGCAACAAAATTTGTAACAATGGGTTTTATATTTAAACATTTAATGCGGAAATCACATGAAATTTGCTGTTTTCCATCCTAACCAAAATAATATATATATATTTTTTTAGAATTTTAATTTTTCAGCTTTAAGTTGTACCTTAAGATTAAGCAAATTATTTAGTGAAATCCGGAAGTCTCTCAGTGGTCTAGTTGCTGAGATGTAAGCAAAAGCAGGTCTCAGATTTTCCGTTACAATCAGGCCGAGTATAATAAAAGTGCTCAATAACAGAATTAAAAAAAAATACTAAGCACTTTTCTTAATTGCCTCAAAAGGACAAAATAACTTTTCTGGGTCAGAAAGGACAATTTAAGAATTCCTGTAGTTTTCGAAAATTCCAAGAAAATGACACCACAAACGAAGAAAAGTGCGGCTCAAGTTATGAAGAGAATTTCCTATTATTATCTAGCTTTCAATTATAACTTTGAGTGTTAAAACATACATATTTTTCTTATTGGGAAAGTTTGGTTTGAAATGTTAAAAAATGAAAGTTTGAAATGTTAAAAAATGCTTATGAAAAATGAAAGTTTGGTAAGCAAAAGCAGGCTTCAGATTTTTCCGTGACAATCAGGCCAAGTATAATAAAAGTGCTTGATAATAAAAATCTTATACATATAAAATCTGAGTATCTATCTATCTATCTATCTATCTATCTATGTCCAAGCTTCTTCTCCCGAACGACAGTGAACTGACCATCGAACCAGGTATCGATGGATTCGTCATCTTCCCGTCTTCATGTTTGGCTATTTAACATATTCCTCCGATAATAATTAGCGGAGATATCAATTAAAAATTATTAATTATGACTCTTAGATTTCAAAATAAAATCCATATTTTTCGAAGGCTTTCCTCCATTCAAATTATTATTCAGTGCTTCAACTCAACTTTCCGGATGAACGCTTTTATTAAAATTTACAGCGTGAAGAAAATCATTGAGATGAAAGATCTGTTGCCATTTCTTTTTCTCGAATATGAACAGGTAAAATTCTTGTTTTTGTTTTGAGGCTTTTCCTGTAATCAGTGGATTTAAATTGTTTACTTTTTTGGGGGGTTTTCCGCAATCTGCCGCAAAACTAAACTGACTTTTTTTTTTTGGTTCAAGCCTGAGTGTTGAACTCGCGTCACTTGACATAACTTTCATTTTCGAGGAGGACCGTGCACGTCGTAAAGTAAATGAGTGATTTACAAGTTATTTGAGTTATTTGAGGGTTTGTACCTGGAAAACGGATTGATGTAATTCTTGTACGACCATGTGGATAGAATCCATCATCCAAATATTTATCTGAGTGGTATGTTGCATTAATAAACACCCGGGCAACGCCGGGTAGTAGACTATTTTATGTAAAAAGCGGATTGTTATTGTGCATAAATATTTCCGATATAGTCTATTAGATGTAATTCAGTTTAACGTGAGTAAAGATTATAGTTGATAATGCATATATTTTCCCCTTTTGTGTTGACTGAAAATGTACTCATAACTTGTATCATTGATAACGATTATTAACGTTGATGAGGTGTTTTGGCAAAAATATGTTTTACTGGTGTTTTGCAAACCTTGCTTTACGCGCATTTATTTATTCCTTAACGCGTTAGAAACTAGTGTCAGTGTACTACAAAAGCATCAACTGGACTGCTCTTACATTTTTTAGGTAGCCCGTGCAACGCCGGGCACGCAGCTAGTATTCAAGTTAAAATGTGAAAGGTGAGGCGCCAGATTTTTAAGAATAAATGTGCTTTATTTGAATTCCTGCAAAAGTTATAGAGGAGGTTGTCCGTAAGAGATGTCGCGGTTTGTGTGGCGGGAGGGTTCGTGAAATAAGGACAGTTTGTGACAACTGAGAGGCAGGGGGTAGCAAGAAGTGTGACATAACACATTTTGGTTGAAATAAAAACATTTTTGAAAAAAAGTGTTTGTGTAATGTAGCGTAATATGTGACAAGTGGGTGGGGAAGTAAGGTGAAGTGGGATCCATAGTGACAAAGGGGGAGGGGGTTAAATATGTTGAAAAAAATGTGACATCATTTATAGGAACCATCCCAAATCGAAAGACACACTTTATCAACTTAACATGCAACTCGACTTTCAAATTTTTCACTTGAAAATTTTTGAGAGACAAACTTTTTTTTTTGTTTTTAGATTTGTTTTTTTGAACAGAAGAATATTTTTGTGTGATTTTACAATTATATTTTCTTTTTCTCTACCGTTATAGAAATGAGTCGGCTAAAAAGGTAAATTTTTAAATAACTGGTAAATAACGTGATCCATGAATAAAATATTTTTAAATACGCTATGCAATGAACTTCTGCTCAAAAATATTCATAATTTTTATTTTAGTGAAAATATTAGCATTACCCTCAAAAATAAAGCTGATACAGGATTCCTACTTTCCTTAAGTCATGTATAACATAAAAATTTAACGACGAAACTAAAATAAAAAGTAAAGTAAAAAATTTCAAACAGAAATGTTCATTTTTGTTGTTGAATAGTCTGTAATTTAATTTTGGGTACTTACCAACTGCTTTAGCTGTGAGGAGAATAGAAACCAATACCGTTGTTAAATAATTCATGGTTCTCATAACAGGTGAGGACTTCGTCAGAGGAAATATTTTATGCTTTCTCCTTTTTTTCAAAAATTTTTTTTTAAAGTCAAGTGAAACCAATCCGTAGAGCACCCATTCTCGAAGGCGATTGCTAATGGAAAGTGCTTTAAGTTGGCTCCATGACCTATGAACTGTTATTGAGCAAAGATAAACCATCGTAAAGATAAAGCTCCGAATTTTCTCTCGTAAAACAGTTTCTTCGAGTTATGATTTCCGAACAGTTTGTTGATATTTTTCTTCCAATCACTTCAAAGTGCTCCCTCTTTCTTTCATAAGGATATTTAGATTAACCTGATCTAATAGGGGATTTTTCTGTCAATAAAGTAGAAACTATTTTTATATCTTGGTTTAGGTCTTTCAATGGCAAAATTAGCAATCGGTTGTCGACTCTGATCACACAGAGACTAAATGTTAAAAAAAAAAAATCATTTGTCAATTACCGGCTCAAAAAGTAACCAATGACCTCATAGTGTACAAAGGCGTCAAGTAATTAGTAACATCTTTTCCACCAAAATGAAGATTCGGTCTTTATGAGCAAATTTATTTCAAATATATTACTTACAATAAATAATGTATTTGGGTATATTTTCTTCACTAAATTTAAAAAATACATCCTTTTGCACTATCTTTTTTTTTTTTTAAGTGACCACCACTATTTCAAATAAGTGGCAACTAATGAAACTATTACTACTTATTACTACTTTATCCTTTGCGTCATGAGAAATCCTTCATTATTTTTTTTTTTTGGAAGAGAGTAATATATTGTGTGTGTGTGTTTCCTTTTCTTTTCTTTTCTTTTCTTTTTTTTTTTTTTGCACAGATGGCTAAAACAATTGAAGAATGCTAAAATATAACACTTAAATCAACAGTATAGGAATAAGAGTTGCTAAAATGAGCATCAAATTTCTGAAAAAAGTGGAACAGGAAAATAATTTATTTTATTTCGGAACACATATAGCTATTTCTATTTTGCTCTTGCCTTGTTTTGACCTTTTGAGTGCATTATGAAAAGTACTGAGTACATTTTTTAAAATTCTGTTATTTAGTCATTAACAATTACTTAAGATTTATGTGTAGTTACATTCTTGAAGATTCACATAGTGACGGGCGTAGATCTTTCGGTTTTCAAGCGCGCGATTCTAAACTTCATACTGCATTGTTCCCTTACAATCCATGGGCGCCGGCAGAATAATATGCAGACCGGTGCACCGCATGCAAATCACAAAAATGTTTTCGTTATTTATTTTTTTATTTTTTATTTTTAAAAATTAGGTTATTTTATTATTTATTTAGGGTTGGTTCGGGTAAGTGAGTGTGAGTCACCCTCCTAAAACTTGATTCTGGATAAAGTTTTGGCACTTTTTCACACTGATCATGTTAAATTTCATCACAGTGAATGGTTTTGCATGTATTTGGGTTTCGTGGAATTTTTTTCAAGGTCGTAAAATTTAGTCAAAGAGAAATTCTGAAAAAAAAAAAAAAAAAAAAAAATTTGCGGGTTCAAGCAACATTTTTCAAAGAAGTTATTATTTTTTTACGATCATTAATTTTTCATTTATAGTTTAACTAAAAGGTCATACTGCAACAAGAATTTTTCTGTAAAATATTGTTAATAAGTGTTTAAGAGGAGGGGGTCTCACTTACCCCATAACTTTTCCGTATAAGAGGTAAATGGGTCCTCTCACAATGGGGTAAGTGGGTCCAACTATAATAGTGAGTATTTTAAAATCAAAAGCAACTCTGAATAAATGTTTGTATTTGTGAAATACAAGACAAATATAATGACTTAGTAGGAATTGATAGTTCAGTTACAAAAACTGCTAAAGCTGGTAATTGTATGTATTTGTGAAACTGATATCAAAATAAACCATAAAGTATTATGAAGGTCTAATGTTGGAAGTTGATGATACAAATTTAAAAAAAAAAAAAATCTGCTGAATTTGCAAGAACGAATAGAAATGGTGACTTTTTATTGGTCTGGAGCAGAGGTTTTTGGAATTAGTATTGAGTATAAAGTTCAGTATGATGATAGTATTTCCTTAGCACTAAAAGGGGTTAGCCCCAATATCAATGTTTTCAAAAGGTTTGCATGACACCAATCCTCTTCTTTCTTTTTCATATTTGAATAACTTCTCTTGTACACTTCTCAGTCCAGTTATACAAGACTCGTCATAATGAGAAGTCATAAAAACTTAAGAAGTTTAGAATGTGATGTGGTTTTTTAAGCTTAAATGCAGACCTTTTGAAAATTGAAATTTGGAGGTAGGGGAGACCGGGGTTAGTTGTTCCAGGGGTAAGTAGTTACATTGGAATTTAAAAATAACCGACGGGAGAAACTGACTTTCCTTGCAGTAGACGATAGCACTCACCCTTCTGCATTCCCTGACAATCACTGGAGTACTTGCAGTCAGTAGTATGGAGAGTGCTCAAGGAAAACGGTTTTTTGAGTCTGGAAGTAATTTTTCTTTCCGCTGTTATTTTTCTATTTGTGACGAAGCCATTGCAGATAACGAATTTATTTCTGTACACGTGAAGGCCTACATTTTTAGGTAAGTGCTAACATATTTGAAAGTTTTGTAAAAAGATATAATACCAGTAATATGTGCCAAGAACTAAAGTGGCGTCGTATGGGGCAAGTTGTTACAATTTTGTTGGGGTTAGTTGTTACAAGTAACAACTTGCCCCCATGCAAGTTTTAATTTAATATTATGTTTTCTTTTTAAATATGATATGGCGGGAGACTATAAAAACAAGACGGGCAGGGGCAAAACACCTAAAGAAACATGCCTGGATGTGGCTAAAGAAGTAATTGCAGGTAGTTCATTACGAAAGGCAGCCGATGAATTTCATGACACTAGAGAGGTTCTGCAGTAAGATGAAAAAATGCTAATGGTGGTTAGTAGTATTTCTGATCTGCTTTACTGTATGATTTAATTCATATAAAGTACTGTAGTTGGATGATGATAGTAATACAGTCGAGTCCCGACTTACGCGAGGGATGCGTTCCAAGACTCCTCGCGTAAATCGAAATTTCGCGTTGTATTAAAGGGTATGTATACACATTTTTTTTGAAGCATACCAAATTCTTTTAGACACTTATAAACATCTCTCAAAATGCTTTAAAGCATTCCTCGACTATACGTTAAAGTTTCTTATAATTAAGAGAACTGTACTTTTACTCTACTTAAAAGATAAAAAAGCTGCTTCATTCAACTTAAAAAACTGTTAAGATGCCCAAAATAAATGATCAATGGCAGGGAAAGACATAAAATAAAACTATCATAAAAAAGGAGGTAGGGGAGACCGGGGTTAGTTGTTACAATTTTTTTTCAATATATTTTTCCCTAAACTATTTCAATTATTTACATGCATGAAATTTTAAAATGCATTTAGATTATTTAACATTCATAACATATTTTTTAAAAAATGATTAGAAGCCACTACTCCAAAATATTTCCAGTTTTTTGAATAGATGTAGATTGTAACAACTTAGTAACAACAGTGCGTACATCACTTATACTTATTGTCGTGCTACCGTCGATGCACTTTTTAGTTGTTCAAACATAGGGAATATCTTGAAATAAAATTTTTTTTGCCAAAAACTTGCTTTTGCTTCCCATCTTTACAAACTTTAGATAAAACAGTTCACTAAGGTGCCATTTTATTTCATCAACTTTAATATTTCGAAAGAAAGAAAGATGCCGAGTGGTTACTTGATGTACTAACAAAGATGCGAGGGCTAGTATGGTGAAGGGAACTTTCGCAATCAGTGACGCTATAGGGATAAAATATATTCACGAAATCAATATTTAGGACCCAGTAACGAAACCGATACTTCTTTCCAAAAAAATTCGTATTGCGGACTAGGAATTCGCATTAGGCCTAAAATTCGTTACTCGGGAAAAACTCGCTTTATAGCCATTTCGCGTAAGTCTTATCGCGTTGTAGCTGGAGTCGAGTGTAATTTTGATCTCTTTCATTCTATGATTAATTTATTGTCAATTTGTATGGTTGAATAAATAATAATAATAATTACAACAATGATAATAATAATAAATAATGCATTATTCGAATGTAGGTCTTTCCCCAACGTTGCAGGAGTGCAGAAGTGAAGACGGTTCGCAAGCGGAAACCAAAGGTTAGCGCCACTTTAATAGAGACACCAGTAAAAAAATGTTTTGCAAGCCGAAGCTGTAAAACAAAAATCTGTGAAAAGGAAATTGTGTATAACAGAGAAGAACTCAACAGACACAAAGGCAAAAAAAAAAAAAAAAAAAAAAAGCAAAAAGGTGCGTCCAAATAGCGTCCTTCGGATGAAGATGATGAAGACTGATTCTGCATAGAGTACTCTCTAAAGAGCTCTAAACCGTACTCAAAATCCAAAAAACCAACTAAACGGCTTCAATGTCGTAATTTTGAGAAATGGGCACATGACCGATGTGCTAAGTTTGATAAATTACATGCTTGTGAAAATTGTAATTCGGACACTGATAATGATAGTTTATTAGAATAAGTCATTAATGAAGTAAATTTGTAAAGGCAAAAAGTTTTTGATTTTTAACGTGGTAAAGAATTTTTAAAATTTAACAGAATAAACCAGAAAATGTGTAAAATTCATTTTATCACTAAAATATATCTCATGTAACAACTAACCCCATATACTGTAACAACATGTCCCGTGGTGGGGTAAGTTGTTACAATCTACATCTATTCAAAAAACTGGAAATATTTTGGAGTAGTGGCTTCTAATCATTTTTTAAAAAATATGTTATGAATGTTAAATAATCTAAATGCATTTTAAAATTTCATGCATGTAAATAATTGAAATAGTTTAGGGAAAAAAAGTATTGAAAAAAAATTGTAACAACTAACCCCGGTCTCCCCTACCTCCTTTTTGCAGCAATACCTTCAATTGGCAACATGATCTTAGACGTAAAGTATACGTCCTCCGTAGCTCTGTGGTAGAAGCTTCGTCTTCTAAGCCGGAGGTTGTGGGTTCGATTCCCGTCGGTGCCCTGGATGTTATTTCCTTATCTTGTGATGTAAATCTTTCCTGTGTGTGTCCGGAGGCAAAGCGCTTTGTACGCTGTCCTCTATGTATGTGAAGCTGCATAGCTTCTGAATAATAATAAAAAGGTATCATTCCACAGAACAGGGCATGGGGGCTTTCCATCAGAAAATTATTAAAAGTGTAGCTCGAAAAACACATAGACGATCAATGCTATAGATGCAAAATATCACCAGGGCCCCTTACCGCCCACTGGATTGTTCATACTGGATTGGGTCGTGAACCCCTCAGTGCTGTGCTCCCCCCCCCCTCACACTGCGGGTGCGTAGATCCAGAGGTCTGGGGCTTTTCCATGGAAATGTTTCGAAACATTAGTGTTAAAAATAACAATTTGAGGCCATCATTGGTAACGATGGGGTTCAGAAACTTTTCCCCAGAGAAGATTTTGAAAGTGAATTTCTAAAACCGCAATTTTAGACAATCTTCAAAGGTGTTTGGTAAAAGGGAGGTTAGGGTGTTCTCCCCCGGAAAATTTGAAATCTGAGTCCTATCAATGGAATTACTCGTAGTTGGAAATGAAATCCTAAAATTATGATTTGATGACCTTAGGGGTAGAGATGGAATTCAATATTCCACTCTCGAAATTTTTAGAAATTGAAGTTTTTAAAACGTAATTTCAGAATATATTTGTTGACGTTATAGGTAGGGGGCTTTTGGTACTTTCCTCCGGGATTTGATCTTCTTTCACGTGTAATTTTATAGGTAGAGCATCAGTCACAAAAGGTAGGGTATAGCTCTCTAATACCTCCCGTAAGCTACTGCGGACATACATTGCTTGAGGCTGTGAATTAAAAACTAACGTTTGAAGTCCACCAAACGCCCCCTTATATTTGACGCACTGCAAAGCAGTCTTCTTAAATCCTGAAAAGGTAAGTCTAGGCGGACGAGAACATCTTTTAGCATATAGTAAATAGAGTCTTTGCCCTAATATTTAGAGTTTCATAAAGGCCTGCAAATTTCTAAAAAATGTCAGAATTCTCATCGACACTCGTTAAGCAAAAATAAACAAAAAGGACGCCTGAAGCAAAATAGCACTCGCCAATCTCTCTAAAAAAATGACGCAAACAAACACAAATGGGCGGCAGAGGGGGGGGGGGGGGTCTGAGCCCCCAAGCCTAATAGAGTCGGCGCTAGACTTCAAAACAACCCCCTAAAAATTTCAATGGCGCAATTTTCACCATGAGCCCCCCCCCCCACAGTGGCGGATGGGGCAGCATGAACCGGCCCTGGCATTTACAGGCCAGCCGTCCCCTGCTCCTTAAAGAGAAGAGCCGCACCCCCCCCCCCTCTCTTTAGTTTTTTCAGATGTAAAAGAGAGAACGCATACAGCTTCTAGTTTTAGGAGGGAGTCACCATTAGAATTTGAGGAATGAAATTAGGCGAGAATTGCGTTTACGAATGTGGAGAAAAAGAATTAATAATACGAGCACCTGCATAGTAAAAAGTCTCATATTCGTCCAGATGATGGAGGGTTCACGGGCTATCCCGCGGAAAATTTTCGAAATTATAACTTCAAATACGTATTGTTAGACTATTTTTAGATGACTTTGGGCGCTGTTTGCGGGAGGGAGTATTTAAAGAATTCTCACAGAACGTTTTCAAAATCTGAGCTTTAAAACGTATGTGTAAGCTATGTTTGGAAACACTACGGGGCGGGAGATGGGAAGGGGTTCGAGAATTCTTTCTAGACAAAATTTCTCAATTGAAGTTCCCAAAACGCCAATTTAGGTTACAATTGACGCTGTTAGGATGAGAGCGATGTTTTTTGAAACTAAACTTCTTCAACAAGTTTTTACCGATTAATTGCCCCCCCCCCTCTGCACTAAGTATCACAAGGTCTTATGGGCAATACTGATTGAAGAGAAGGAATTTTTCTCACAATATCGCGTGAAAACGGAATGTATAATTTTAATAAACGGCTTTACACTATCTCTGACAATGTTAATGAGAGCAAAGACCAGGTGCCCCCTCCCCCTCTGGAATTTTTGAAATTTGTTATCTTAAAAATACATTCTGGATGATCATAGGTAATGTTAGGACGAAAGGAGGTTCGAGGAGGCTCTCCAGGAATTTTTCGAAAATAAAATCTGAAGGAAGGGATTGTAGGTCTTCTTTGATAACAGAAAGGGGACCGATAATTCTTCGAAATTGAAGCTTAAAAAATGTTATTTTCTTCGACTTTCAATGACGTGGGGGGGGAGGAGTTTTCGGAAGATAGTCCAGAATTGAAGCCCCTAAAACGAAATTTAAGGCGACCTTAAGTGATGCTGGCGAGCATGTTGGGCACGCTCCAACGAAAACTTACAAAATTAGCTTTTAAAACGCAGTTTTTGACGATCATTGATAATGTTAGTGGGAAGCTGTTCGGGGATCCTCTTTCGGCAACTTTTCGAAATTTGAATTCTAAGACGCAGTTGTAGAGGATATTCGCTGATGTTATCAAGGGTTCGGGGCTCTTCCCAGAAAATTTCAGAACCATTTTTGGTGATAAATATAGGAGAAAAGGTTCAATAACTTCTGAAAACTTTCTAACTGGAAGTCCTAAAAACAAAATTTTAAATGATCTTTAAAGATAGGGGGGAGACGTTTCTGCAGGATTTCAGTGATCACTCTCCTAGAAGCATTTCGAATTTAAAGTCCTAAATACGAATTGCAGGCCATCTTTGATAACGGTAGGGGATAGGAGAAGGGACTGGGTTCCGATTTGAAAACTCTTCCCTTGCATTTATTCAAAATAAAAGTTTTAAAACGTGTTTTGTAGCTACCTTGCACTTTAAAAAAAATTCCGAACCGTTACTGATTATATCCGTGGAACGTTTCGGAATTTCAGAGGTTTTCACCTATTTCCCCAAAAAATCAAGTATCTCCGCAAAAAAGTTTCCTGAATTCCTAAAAGATGCACGAAAGCAGACCTTGCACTGGTGTGAAAAATATTTTTGCTACCAGTTTAAATATTGACTGAGCGTGTTCATTAAGTGTATCGGCTTTAAGGCCATGTCACACGTAGCGAAATTCGTTCAACCTGACGATCAACTTCGGTTCGACTCAACCGCGAGAGCGAATTCCGACCGGAAAATCCCCGTGTGCTATGCTTTCCGAGGTTGAACGTATTCCATTCAACTTTTTATCTTCTCGACAAAAAAGTTGGATCAACCTCAACTTTCAGCCAATCAGGAGGAAGCAATCCTCTGACCTGTGACGTCAAAATACAACATGGCCGCCTGTAACAACATTAACAACGCGTGCAAGGAATGGAATAAACTGCTAGAATAACTTCAGGTGAGTTATTATTACTATATTTTTGTTAAAAACAAATATAAAACGTAATATATCATAAACCTCCACCTTATTATTGTGTTAAAAGGTCGATTTCTAGTTTAAAGTCGTCGTAAGAATTCCTTGCCAAATTCGCCAATCTCGTAGTGTGTAATCTTGCCAAATCAATGAATGTTTGTAAATAATCTGAAGCAAGAGCAACGGTAATGGTCAATCCAGTAGAAATCACCCAGGCCATGTTGCTCGGCATTTTTGATTTTCCTAATTTTTTTATTAGTTAATTCTCACTATTAGGTGAATTCAAAAGTGTTAAAAGAAAATTTTTTAGGCTCGTACTTTTTTTTTTAACCCGCCATTTTAAGTTCGTTTAGTTGCCGTTTTTTGGACCAAAAACAAGTTTTACGTAAATGCATCTAACTCGGTTAATTTTACATCTATCAGGACAAAACAAAAGCCTACATCACCAGAAGGATGCCGTAGATACGATTTGCTTGCAAAATATTATTTAAATGGTGAGAAAGGTGAAGGAAAAAATTAACAATTACAAACTGAAAATTATCATTAAATACGAGTTTTAGTGCTACAAAATTAGTAAAAGGAAGAGAGACTCAGCTGTAATTTTTTTCATCGTTTAGATATAATATAGGACTACTTGTTGTAGAAATTTTAAACTTGAGAACTTCGTCCTTTTTTTTTGCAAACTTTTTCCAAAAATGGAAAAAATCGAATTTTGGCAAAGTTTAAAGTCAAGTATTTCAAAAGGGACTGAGTGAAAAATTATGAAACTGATACAGGTAACACCTTTGACATGAAAATATGATTACAATTTGATGACTAAGAATGAACTGGTACTAGAGTTATAGGGCATTAAAGTTGGTCAAATATTGCATTTTCGCAAAGTTTAAAGCGAAATATTTCAAGAGGGACCGAGTGGAAAAAAATGAAATTAATACAAGTAGCACCTTTTTATGATATGAACCTGTGATTACAATTTAGTGACTGAGATTCAACTGAGTTACAGTGTTACAGTCAGAGTTACAGTGCATCAAAGTTGATATATTGCATTGCACATACACAAAGTTAAAAATTAATTCATAGATAAGCTTCACTTTCCAAACATTTAACAGCAACAAAAGTTCCTCTTCTTTAATAAATCAAATTCATGCAATAGAAATATGCACAAAAAATAAACAAATGAATAAATGAAATAAATGTTTAGCTCCTGTGTCCGAAACATTTAAGTATATACACATCATAGATCAATTGTTATTAATAATAACACAATTTTTGTGCTACAATTCATCATCTTTCGCTTACGTTTTCTTCTACATGTAAAATACCAAACACCCGGTTATCACATCCAGAGACTGGAAGCAGATGTTATCGTTGAGATGACATCTGCCTCCAGCTCGGTTATTCGCTCTTCCGGACTGATGAGTTCTCATAAGAAAGAAACTGCAGTCTCTGGATATGATAACCGGGCTGTCTGGTAGATTACATGTGGTTCTGACTTAGCTCTGGGTTAGGGGAGGTATTTTACTGCTGATAAGTTTTCTTCTGAATTGAAATGTTTACTTGATTTTACTTGATGTTCCTAAGAACAGTAATCAGAGAAGAGACTTTTAGTTGAAATTGGTTGAATAGCTACTTATGCTTGAAACAAAACCTTTAAAAAAGCTTTTCAACTAATGTAATACATCTGCATTAATGCTTGTTCTTTAAAATGTAGCTTTTTTTTTAACTTGAAGTTATTTCTTTATATCGCAGACACAGTGTGCTGTTATTGCAGATCATCTTTAGAATATTACTTTTAATATTAATTTAGTACATACATTTGCCTCCCCTGCCCCTAGAAGAGGTAAACGCATACTGTATGCATATTTCATCAAAATGAATAAATAAAATGAAAAATTGCATTTTGACATATTGAATTCAAATTATGCTTTTCGCAAAGACGATCTGTGTTAGGACTCTACTCGTTGGGTTTCTTGCTCCTACTACTGGTTCTTGTTCCCGAAATCAACTTTATTTATATCCGACCCTCTATTTTACACAATCAACCTCTGCGATAATGTTCCTCCTCCTGGGCGGTGGCGTAAACTCACATGATCCTGGGTTGGAAAATCAAAATATCCATCAACTACGTTCAAGTGAAGCAATTGGTTGATTGTTTAAAAACAGCACACATACCATACCTATACTTTTCGGTAATACATTAATTTCATAAAAGCTAGGGGTACTTTGCTTGTCCTCCTCCCTGTATAATATTCATGTTATATATACTTGTCTAATTTGTTTTCATAATTTTAGATTATGGGAGAAAGAATTTCATGTTATTGTGTACAGATACAGTTATAGAGGTTGCAGTCAAAAACTTTGTACCAGGCCGAAGTTAATTATTGTTGAACTTTGAAATGTAATTGAAATTATATATTAATACATATGAGTGTATGTGTATGTAACTTATTGTAAATAAAGTTTATGTATAAATTTTATGTGTCAGTTTCTCTAAAGAATTAAATACTAAGAAAAATGAACTATTTTTTTTTCCTTTCTTGGTATAGATTATAAAAGATAATGTTTTTTCAGTATGCTCTGTAAAAACATCTATGAAGCATTGTTCTTCTCAGAGAACAAAAATAAAACAACTCACAATTTCTTACTTAATTGAATGTACCTGCATGACTCAATTTAATCAATAGAACCATTTTAAGTCCAATGTTTCAAACTATGAAAAGTAGTACCAACCTGCCTAAATCAGTAGAAAAGTTAGTATTCTTACGTTCTATGTAACTTATAAACTATGCAATAAGTACTTTATACTCTTCACTATTTAAAAATTTAAGTTTTGATTTTTTTTAAGTAATAAATTTCATGTGCATGTGTTGGAAAGATAAAATAGAATGGGTCATGTACAGAGGTTTCATATAAAAACAGTAGCATGTATATATAAAAGTAGAAAATTTTGTCGTTTCACTTTTTGTGCATTGCTAAAAAGATTTCTATTTTAACAACTACACTTGGTCTACATTCAATAGCAAAATAATAATACTTAGACGAGGTTGAGTTTTTGACAAAAAAAAAAAAAAAAACTGTGTTTGACATGACATTTGTTACACTGTAAAAGTAGTTATAGATATTAAAACTGTTACATCTTGTTTTCAACGTAGTTTTGTTTTAAACTTTTTAATAACTTAATTTATTTGTAACAATTAGATACAATTAATTTTATCAATCAAAAAGTCTTTCTGGGAAAGGATTTATGAAATGTCTCTTTTCTTTTGAGTAAAAGTGAAACTAAGTTGATCAGCACTCAATAGTTAAGTATATTAATTTCTAAGTATTTTGAATGGTGCTATTTACTTTTTTTTATGTTCTTAATTTTTTCTCTAATATAAATATTCTCTGTTTATAGAGGAACTAATAGTTGCTTGATACAACCAAAGACATAAGTGTTAAAAACTTAAATACCAACTTTAATAGCTTTTGTAGCGGTTATCTCTAAATTCAGGATGTCTCAGAAAAAGTATGATGGGAAAGTTTTAGACAAAACAATATACCCCTGTTCAGCATCAATAGAGAGGATATTCTCCAGTTTTTAATTGATCCATTCCAAACTTAGAAATGGACAAGGTGTGCAAAAGGGTTTGAAATTAATATTTTCACACTGTATGCATTGAGGAGAAAAGATTTAGAGTGGAAATAAATGTAAATGTTGAATAAAGATGCAAATTTTATTAAAGTTTGCAAATTAAACTAGAAAAATGTATGCATTGCCTTGCACTTTCAGCTTTAAAAACTTTAAGGAATAAATAGTCATTATTATTGTTACTATTCAATATACTGCTATTTCCAGAACTTTTTATCCTATACTAATAGTAGCTCTTTTATTCATCTCTCTCATTCTACAGACACGCAGCTTGTTGAATCAACATATAGTTTGTTATTTTTTACTAAACATATATTTTTTTTTATCTAAAACAGTCGAAAAGATTTCTTTAGTGTATGAAATCAAAGTATTTTAAACTGAGAATCATTTGTTGTAGTAATTTTATAGTAAATACAATTTCTTTAGTCAGATTTTTGGGCAGATAGGTGTTTAAAAGTAATAACTTAGAAATGTCCATTTACTTGATCTATAATTGCTGTTATTAAATTTTTGTCACATATTTTAAAGTGGTAAACAAGTTTAATGGTTTAAAAATCACAACTTTTACATTAATAGACAAGTTATTTATAAATATCGACTCTTACTCAGGTCCAGATCTGCATGCCCGCAGGTGGGGGGGGGGGGGCAACGACCCAAGAAATTGGAAAACTTTTTAAATAAACGAATACACTTAAACCTTCAACGTTGCAAACACATTTGGGACATTTCTGTAAAGTATCAGGATAATTAAAAAAAAAATTTATTTTGGAAAATCAGCAAATGTGAAATAATACGTAGAATTACCTTAACATGAGCCACGAAAATGTCCGTTTCAAATAAAATTATTCAAAAACACCTTAAAATACATTATGAAAGGCAGCAAGACTAATCAAAGTGTAAAAAACGTAATAATCACAAAGAGTTACCTACATTTGCAAAAAAAAAAAACTTGCTATTAGATATAGAAAGATGAATAAAACATATTCATCTTTCTGCATCTTCACATTTTTTCACATCTTTACATTTTTTAATGTAATTTTTTTTTAACCTATTGATTTTGTAATGAACTTATACGTAAAATGAGAAAAAGAAAAATCAGGAGTGAAGAATTTCAAACTCCCTCAAAAGCAAAATACGTCAAAAAAAGAAAAAAAACCTTTGTATGAAAATTAAAATAGCGAGGTAAAACATAAATAAATAATAATATTGAATTTTAAAAAAAGTGAAGAAAAGCTTCCATGTTTTTATTCAATTCTTATCGGAGGAGGGGAGATCAAAATTTATAGATCCAGGCCTGCCTTTACTCATAGTTATTAGGTAAAAGGGCTGCTATCGCTGCATTGAGCTAGTAAAATCAAGATGTTTATAAATCCCTTTTTTATAATTTTGAAAGATTGCAACTTTCAAAACTGTAATTTATTTACAGCTTTGAAATAAATTGAGAAAAAAAACCCATTAAATCCAAAAAACATCGCTCAGAGTACATTGTGCTAACTCGCCTAAAATGGTAGACAGAAGCCACGTTTAGGATCAACCCTTCGTTTGAGAGCCTGGCAACCCTGTTCAACTTCTCCAAGAGAAAGTTGAATGAAAGCTTGAAGTTGAACGGGTAGGTTGAGCGAATTTCGCTACGTGTGATATGGCCTTTAGATTGGTTACGACCCGTCCGGATTGACTAAGCTCCCAATGGGAGCAAATAAAAGTCACTGGATAGCTACAGCTTTGCGAGGCAGGAATTGCAGGCAAGGAATACGCGTAGCATTGGCGATGGTTGTCTAATACTTCTGGAGCTGTCTTAGTGAATCAAATAAATTACACCTATTTAATTTTTCTAGAAGGTTCACGACTGGCTTTAACAGGGGAGATTTCTTAATATTTCAGAAAGGTTACTGACTTTTTTCGGAAAGCGTTCCTGGTTTTTGTAAAATATGTTACTGGTTGAAATTGGACCCATCAGCTGCCTATTATTTTCCAGGAACGTTTCTGAATCGTTTTTACATTGTGGTGGTGTAAAAGGAAGGATGTAAGGCTCAAGGACATACCTCCCTTTTGCATTCTTGGTTAAGTCCCTATCTTCTTTTATCAAATTATGAATACAAATGTTGTAGAAAACACCCCCCCCCCCCCCCCAATATTTCTTTTCCAAGACCATTTAAGTTCTTTGGTTTTTCCATAGTGAAATTTTTAATTTCCAACCTGATGTTTGCATTTAATTGAAATTAACGCGTTTATTATTCGTTAACATGCTTCGGCGCCGGCGGTCCGTATGAAACTCACATGATTATTTATCTTTTAATTTATTGTATTAAGTTGAAACTTGTCATAGGTTTGTTCTATGTATTAAATACTTTTTTCCGTTAAAAAAAAAGTTCGAAATTTGTCGGAATGTCTCAAAAAAATTCAGTTGCCTTTAGTTAGGTAAATAATAATAAAGAACCGTGGATGTTCCGAAATAATATTCAAACGTTTAATTGTTTAGTATTCAAGGGTTGCATTTTCTTTTAAAATTTTGCTGAAAAAATTCTTTTTGTCACTTGATACTTTATTACTACTATTTTTTTTAATACTGAGAAAGTTTTCTTTTCTTTCTCTCTCTCTCTCCTTTTTGTTCACCACAAAAAAAAAAAAAAAAAAAAAAAAAAAAAAAAAAAAATGGCAGCCTCGGTTTTACGCCTTCCTTGGCGACGAACGTGTGCATTGTCCCCTAGAGCAACTTTCTTATAAGTAGTTAAGAAATTTACCGGATTATTATGATTTGTATATATATATATATATATATATATATATATATATATATATATATATATATATATATATATATATATATATATATATATATATATATATATATATTTAAGGAAGAAAAAATGGGAAGGAAAAGAAAAATCATGGGTTTTTTTTTTGTACTATTCAATTGAAAAATTCAATGCGGCCCAGACAGAGGCGGCCCACCGGGCATTTGCCCGGCTGCCCGCCGGCCCCATCCGCCACTGCCCCCCCCCCCCAGATGGGCATCCCTGATTTTGGGTTCCACAACTTGAAAGCAAAATTATGGTCGTATTCGATTAGAGTGACGGTTCATGCCACTAACCAGAGGGATACATGGGAAAGCAGGTGCTCCCCTTTCCAAAATTAAAAAAAAAAAAAAAAAAGAAAAACCAAAAGAAAACTAAATTAAATTGACGGTTGCTTCAATTTCTTGACTGTAGTAACTTTGTTACTGAGTTTGAAAGTGTATGCATTTTCTTTGAGAACCCATTGAAAAGGGAAAGTTATTGGTGTTTAGTTGGATATTCCGGGGCTGCCTACCTAGAGGGAAGGGGGTCTTAGCGCAGGCTGCGCCATTGAAATTTTTAGGGGGTGTTTTGAATGGTTTTTTTTCTCATTTCGGGGGTTTACGCGATACTGAGGGTGAGGGGGGGGGGGTCGCCCTTGCCCTAGAGAGGTGGGGTGGGCTCCCCCTGGGTATCCCGCTATCATTTTAGAACTACATTGCTTCCTAAATCTTGGAGTGAGGGAGGGCAATAGACCAGTCCCCTAATTGATCGAATGATGGATCTGCCCAGGGGTGCTCCGAACTTAAATTTTTGGGAGAGCGGAAGAACTCATTCTGCCGAATGGAATCCCAAATTTTTGCCGAATGATATGCCGAATGAATGATTTCGCTGAATCTCAGAGAAAATTTGCCAAAAAAGGAAAATTTGAGGAGATCACAGTGACTTCCCAACCGGGCTTCCCTGCAGCTGCCCGCCTTCCATGGTGATCTGGATACGTCCTTGGACAGGTTAACTCGTAATTACCGGGTAAAATTTTATGTATGAGAAAACAAACTATACTCACCACACGTCCTGAACGTCACCTAACGACTCAACCGACCAGATTAACCGGTAATACTATCCGACCATGACCTATATTGGCCGTGATCAACATCAACCCGTGTTTACGCGTATAAATACTTTAACTTCTTCTATTACTCATCATGCGCAAGTCCGCAAATTGCAATGTTTTCGTTTTGCCTAAATCATAATACGTTTCGAGTTGATGTCTAAAGAAACTGCCTAGAGTCACTTTTTTATTAATGGAAATGGGGTAGCAAACAGTAAAATAACAATAATAGTAATTTACGTGAATAAGGACGAACTCTTTGGCATGTTGTTCCGTAGATTTTCTACACTTGTGTGTGTCGTCACAGTTTTATTTTTTTCTAATTATGAAGTAATTTCTCTTGAAACTACTAAGTCCGGAACTGCAATTAAAGTTGGACATCAAGCAAAACCGACAGCTACAAATGCTGTTAGTATTTCTGTCGCAAATTCCAATTCTACCGTATCTGGAAATCAGTAAGTTGCTGATTTTGGTGAGCTGTAATATTTTCTTTTCTTTTCGCGTGGTGAGTTTTAAGATCCAACAAAAGTATAAAAATGGAAAAAATATTTCATGTATCATTTGCTTTGTGACAATGAAATAAGATTGGGTCATATTCACATGCACATGTAAGGAGCGTTTTAATGCTTAATTTCTCAATGGGGATTAAGAAACACATTTATGAATAACAGGGGTTGTAATCAGTCTTATAAAGTAAGATTTGTGTACAAAACATTCTTTTTTGAAATGAAGTATTTGAAATAATAATCAAGCGTTGTAAAAATTCTTGATTAACTGAGTTTGAGTATATGATCTTAGGTCTCATGTTGAAGTGTCTAATGACACAGATGTCTCAAATGATACGTCCTGGCTCACAACATCTACTGCTTCTTCTCTGGATGCAATCCTTCCTCACAAAGGTGCTGCAGAGGAGGAGCATCACTCAAGCATGGCCATATTTTTTGTGCTCATAGTTATGGGTAACAATTTTTCATATTTTATGTTCCATTTTTCTCATATATTTCAACTATTGTCTCATGAGAGGTCAAATTTGTGCCAAATAAACAATTTTGCATTTGTTTTCAGCTCTTTGTATATTGCTTATTCATCTATTGATACAGACAAATTTTCAGTACTTACCGGAAAGCTTATCAGTTGTTTTTCTTGGTAAGTGAAATATTACACATTTTAATAAAAAACATATTTCTTGTGGAAAATTATTTTGTCTACAATACACATTTTATGTTTTTTTCAGGTGCACTGATTGGCTTAATATTGAAACTTTTCTCCAACAATAACTTAGGAAATTGGCAGGTAATATGTTGGACCTGAAGTTTACAATATTTTGAAGTATGTTTTAGATTTGTGTAATAAGTGGATTCTCATGATTATGTTGTTATTTCGTTTCATGGAAAATTATAATTTTGCAGTGCTAGGTAAAATTTGCTCATGCATTTATGTAGGGAGGCATCAACTTCACAAAGATGACTGGACTAAAGATATTTATTTACAATGATATAGCTCTATTTACAGTTGCACCTTTACAAATTTTGTCATTTTTGGATGTTGCAGCATCCATGTTTATACTGGTCAATTGATAGAGTACCGCAGTACCTTAGAGTTCAGTAGCCTGGCGTGACGCATTTTCATCCGCAGCTCTGTTGTATCTCCCCATTTCCTTTATTATAAAACTTTCTCTCTAACACATAGGAAGGGGGGGGGGGGAATCTTTTGAGGAGATTAGAAAAAAAAAAGGAAAATTTAGTAGTTAGCTTTTAGAAGGTGAAGGATATACATACATTGTGTACATGCAGGCGCATACATATTATACATGTATGGATATGCATGTTTGTGCAATTGAGTTCTGACATTTTTACAAAAAGTTGGCAATTGGACTAAAATTTTCAATTATTTTCTCTACTTGAGCAGTTTCAGCTATCCAGGCTTTGCTATACGTAGGGTTGCTGCGGATATCCAATATCCAATCCGGTTACTTTACTTCAGATCCAACATCTGACAGCTCAAATTATATTTTATAAAATTTTCACTTAAAAAATCTATTGTTTTAGTAAATTTTTTGGATGATGTAATAAGACTTTTCATGTTTCCTTCATCAATTTCTGCTTCTCAAGTGCAAAAGTTACAGATTATATGGCGTCCTCGTTGACTTCATTACTGGATTTAAAGTAGCCGAAATTAGCGTTAAAAAAATTATTCACAGAAACAGATGAATGAAGTTGTGATTAAGAGAGGACAATGTGAAAAGTATATTAAAAAATGGAATTCTTATGCAGTATCCAAAGCTAAACGGTTAAAAACATATGAAGAGTTTACTTTCCAAACAGATTATATCCACTTTTTAAAAAAACTATTTCTTTCGTTTTCAAAATCTAATACAGTGGATCCCCGATTTAACGAACCTCTATTTAACAAATTTCATGATTTAGCAAATTTTTATTTTTTCTGCTACTGAAATGAAAGCAAAACTCCCTTTTTTTACAAATAATAAGCCCCAAATTAACAAATCATTATTTCAACAGCCAAAAGAAGTTATTTTTGCCAATTTGAGTTAGGATATATTGGATTGTTTTCCAAATGACAGATCCATATTGTGCGAAGCAGAAAAACTCTTTTATTAGAATCTGCAATTTTTGACTGGAGAAGGGGCAGCTAATGAATAGTGATGCTGATGCAGAAAGCAATAATGAAACTCCCATTAAAACTTACTTTTTCAAATGCTTTACATGACCTGGAAACTAAAAACATATCTCATGCAGCAGTCCGTAAATGACACAGTATTTCCTTCTCTCCATAAAGTCGAAAGAGAATTATTTCCAGTCAAGTATCAAAGAAGTTGTCAAAATCTATCACTCAGTACTTTAAAGTTTCAAATTGACTAGTGTGTAATAATTCCTAGAATGCTGAACAAAAATACATTTTCTTCTTTTGGATATTTATGCGAAATTGCTTATTAGGGCTCATCAAGTAAGTGCAATTTTTTGTTCACACCCCGATTTTACAAATAACCCTGATTTAACGTATAAAGGTTTTGGTCCCGATGAATTCATATCCAGGTTTAACTGTATCTCTAATATAAGCCCTATAAATCCATGACTTTCTTTCTTCTCGAAGTGAATTATATCTACTGTTAAAAAATGCGTAAACATTGGTTTTACCACCTAATCAGTGTTTTTCATATCCATCCCCTTATTTCTCGCCAAATCTTTTACAGCAAAGTGGAACTTATCCCTTATTTGCCGGTTCCCACTCATTCACTTTTGTATCAAATGGGTACATATCCAAATTTGAATTTGCCACTTCTAACTCAAAAGTAGTTCACGAATGAAATAGTGGAGCGAAGCGCTGGTTGAGCATTTCCAATCAAGCGTGATACCCGTCTGTATTAAGAGATCGAAGCACCACGTGCAAGTCTGTTATCAGTTAAGCAAGCGCGACCTCAAATTGTGATTACTAAATTAATATTTAATAATTAACATTACTGTTAAATTGTGATTAATTGAAAAATTGTGATCTATTAATACCTACAATGTTGTTAATTGAATCCCTATGGTGGTTTTATTGTTCATACTGTCACAAATTCTGTAAATAGTAATTATTTTTTGTTATTAATTTGTCGTAATCAAGCTAAATTTGGTGTTTATTAAATTATCTTCATCTAGAATTATTGTAGTAACTTAAACTGTAAATAGTTTCTTGTAATGAATATACAGCCCCCGTACATTCGACTGAAGTATATGGTTCCCTATTTTTCATTGATAAGATTCGTGAATGAATAAAAAACAGAAAATCAAGAAGCATTTCGAATTTTGTGGAAACTTCTCTTTCAATGGCTATAAATAGCCGTGCCACATGATAAAAAGTCAGTCTCGACATAGCGCGGTTTCGCTGAGAGTGTGTATTAGCTCTGTTTATTGTGAGGCATTTTGCGTTGTGTTTTTGCGTATTTAGATGTAAATACATGTAACCGTTGAGTTTACGGTGTTATTTGATATTTGCTTAATTGCTGATGATTGATTTAGCAGTTGTAACTACATTTCCTGCACATAGCTGTAAATAAATCTCCTGTGTTTTTCTCAAGAACTGTGTCGTCATTTAAAGAAAGTTTGAAGTTGTATCACAAACTCTTAACAATACTTTATTGGACCGAAGGTCCTCTTTTCCTTCTTCTTTTGAAATGTTCAATGAAAAGAAAAAGTAAGTAGAAAAGAATAAAGTTGAGTAAAAAAAAAATGCATTAAAAAATGTTGAATATTTTGTTTCAATCTAATGAAGTTTATCTCTGAAGACAATGCACATTTTTTTTTGCGAAAGGGATTATATCCATCGTTTTACACCAAAAAGGTGAGATCGTTATATCCAAAATACTGTTGGCAGTTTAAGTCTGATAAAATTGAGGAAAAACTACTAGACGTATGCCAATAGTCACTTGTTATTCTACCAAAACCTTGTGTGAAATTCGAAATTCTAACAGTTAGTGTTTGTGCTTACAACGTTTTTTTTCATTTTGCTAAAAAAAGTATAAAACTGGATACAATCCGTTTTGAAAGTAAACTTCTCATATGATTTTGAAAATTGAAAATAAAAGTTTTCATTTGTTTTTAACTTATAAAATCATATGTTTCTATGTGTGTTTGTATGTTTTTTTAATTTAAAAACTGTTTTTGAACTTATTTTTTTTTCAGAAAGAAGAAGCATTTAATCCAACTACATTCTTTCTCGTTCTTTTACCACCAATAATGTATGAATCTGGTTATAATTTACATAAGGTAATTTACATGCATGCATATATATTTATGATTTTTAATGAATAAATAGCTATTTTGAGTTTTTTAAATATTGAATCAAATTCCTTTTGTTTATAATTGTTATTTTTAAATATTTGTAGGGAAACTTTTTCCAAAATATTGGCTCTATTTTAGTTTTTGCAATATTTGGCACAGCAATATCAGCTTTCGTAATTGGAGGTGGTGTTTACCTTCTTGGGTTGGTAAGTAATTTTTGCTTTAACAAATTGCAAATCAATAAAGTCATAGTTATTCCATTTTTGAGACAATAAACAACGTACAGTATAGGACCCCAAATCTGGAATGCTCGGAGTTTTACAATTTGCCGAATTTCGGATTCTAATTCAAAAACTAATGAAAACGCTCCTGTCATATGTATTTATCACATTTTTCATGGTTTCTCTAATGTTCACATTAATTTTTTATTATTATTATTATTTTTTTAAATTAATCTGAATGAAAGTTTGCTGTATTAAGCTAAAGCACGAAAGTCAAAAGATATTTTGCAGCAGCATATAGGCCGTCGATCAGGGGTTCTCACCTAGGGGGGGTCATGGCGCAGACTGCTTCATTGAAATTTTTAGAGAGGGCTGTTTTGAGGTGTATTTTTCCCTTTTTTTCGGGGGAGGTTGCAATATTTAAGGGGGTGCGACCATGCTCATAGGGGGTGAAGGGGGCACCCAAGCGGCGGGTGTTGCTATTGCAATAAGCTGATAGATTCAATAAATAAATCACACTGCTAGATTTAAAGTAGCTGAAATTTGCATTCAGAAATCATCCTCAGAAACTGATGATTAAGATCGTGATTAAAGAGAAGATGATATGAAGAATCGGTTGAAAAGGAAATCTCATGTAATATCCAAAAAAAAAAAAATTAAAAAGCAAACTTTGATGGTTGTTGTTTTGTGAAATTTTTCTGTAAATGTAGTGATTATTAACCTCCTTAGTGACAGGACCACACATAGCTAATGTTAAACTTCGTAGGAAAATTGATATTTTTTGCAGTATGATTTTAAGAATGAAAGCAAATTTTAATGACAGTAGCAAAACTTAAACGTACATCATACTTCACTATAATATAGGTGAGGCATCATATCAATATATCTGACTATTTTCCAAGCAATTGTTTTTGGTGCTGTGTTTCTTCCCAGAATTACAGTTCTCTAATCAGCTTTACCTTATCTGTGACACATGCATGTTTCTTATAGTGCTAATTATATTTAACTAACTTTTAACTGACATAATTTTAATATTATTATTGAGAATTAGCTTTTGTTTAGCTTTTTGATATAAACTTATTCTGTTGGAATATTGTCATATTTTTATGTACTGTTTTTTATCTTCAAATAATAGTAAGTAAAAGGTCTTATAATTTATGCATTATTAATGTCAATAATTTCATGTTTTTTTTAGGCTGATGTTGCATACAAATTAAATTTCACAGAAAGTTTTGCTTTTGGTTCACTTGTATCTGCTGTTGATCCTGTTGCCACCATTGCTATTTTTCATGCTTTAGATGTAGAACCAGTGTTAAACATGTTGGTTCTTGGTGAGAGCATTTTAAACGATGCAGTAGCTATTGTATTGGCAACGTAAGAGTTTTCTATGTTCATATGTAATTTTATCTGATTTGATTACTCTATTCCCTGAATTTTTAAATTGAATTTTATTTTATACAAGTGCTTTTTCTTCTTTTCTAATGATCATCACAGTTTTTTTACTTTGATTTTTCCTGACCAGAATTATTCTTGCAAACAAATGCTGAATTTGAGGGTGCTGTTTTCTAATGTTAATTTCAAATGAAAAAATTCCATATAAAAATATTTTAGGTTCTATTTCTATAAAGTCTTTACTCTGTTTGGTGGAGGTGAAATCGCTTTCAAGTTATACTGTATCAACATTGTCAAGATTTAGCATTGTGAAATTTGTTTGATTAAAATGTACCTTCATATATGATCAGTATAAGATGTAAAAACTATTTAAAATAGTGAGCATTACATTTTGCTTGTTGTTACTTTGAAAACTGAAAATTATTTACCACCCCACAATTTTGTTTTGAAAACAATTACATTTTGTTTGAAACCAAAGTTTTCATGCTTTATTTCTTTAAAAAAAAAAAAAAATGCACAGTTAGGCATTTACGATTGATGAAGACTTTTTGAAATTTTATTTTCTGAAAATAAATTTCCGAAATTTTATCTAGTTAAATAACATTTAATCTAACAGTTTTTCAAAATTAAATTGCATGCATTTTTGTCTAAATGAAACTTATTAACATTTAAAAAAACATATGAGTTGAGTATTGCCAAGATATATCCATAGTTACTGAAGTCTTTTTTCGTTTATTCTTGATCCAATGAAAGGCCATGAAAATGGATGTGATACAGATTGGTCACAGTTAGTAGGTGGTTTTCTGTTGTAAATACAGTCAAAATCCTCCTAACGGACGCCACTCAAATGTAGACACCCCTCTCATGGGAACAGTTGTTAATTCCTCCGACAAAATACATTAAACCTAATGTATTGGAAACCTTCCTCACATGAACAACCTCAAATTTGGACATAGGCACTATTTTGAGTCAGTTACTTTGATATGTCTTTTTTTATGGAAAAATTATTCTAGAATAAAATAATTAAATATTGAAAAGTTTCTTTGATGCAAATTCTACTATCAAGTTGTGGAAATTAATCTAAACGTTAGTTAATAATTACATTCTTCATTTCATGTACAACATCATTTTTAATCTTGACAATGAAATGGATTTTTCTTGATAATAAAATAATGGATCATCAAAAATACGTAAATCAATCAATAAAAGTAAAAAGGGAAAATGATTGTATTGCAATGTGCTCTTTATATTGGAAGCCAGATTATTTCAGCTCCTGGCTATGTCAGTAGTCGAAACACAAGTATTGTCCACTGAAAATCAATCATGAAAAGCCTTTGCTTTTCACAAAAATTCTTTGTCATGGGAAAAAGCCATCTTGACCCCACTACAAGCAAAAAGCTGCTGAAAGTCTCATTAGCATGACAAATGAAAATAAAAATGATGTTTTTTTTTTCAAAAAATGTAAAATTACAAACTACTTAAATAATTTTAATTAAAAATTAGTACAACTTTAAAAATAAAATATTGCATAACTTTTGAATCTTCCAGTAGGGCTTCCATTTTAATAAGCTCATATGAATTTTTCAATGTTTATTTTCTTCCAAAATACATTTTAAATTTCATTCAACCTCAAAATGTAATTTTCAAATTACAGGACTATTTTACAAGCATCTTCTCCTGAGATGGCAAGCATGTCAACAGGAGTGGCTATTTTACATGGTGTTGGACGCTTTTTTGTTATGTTCTTTGCATCAGCAGCTATAGGAGTAGTTTTTGCCTTAACTGCAGCTTTAATATCCTTTGAACTTTTAAAACATTTAATTTTTTTTAATCTTAAGAAGTATTTATGATTTTTTTTCTGTATTTGAATACAAATATTTTATTACCTATTTGTGATTTACTAATTTTACAAGATGGGTAATGGTTTTTTATTTAAAATTAGAACTGATGGTTTATAGTGCAGCAATTATCGCCCAATTAATTAATTTTTATACTTGTCTATCATTTGGGGAGCAGATTCAAGAGAGAGCAATCCTCACCCTTCCGGCTTTGAGAAATTGAAATGTTTCCATATGTGGGGGACATTTTTTTTTGTTGCTTTTCAATATAATATGCATTGATTATATACCCATTGACCCCCTGGAAAAAATTTCCAGGCCTGACTTTACATGTCAGTACTTTTATAAATATATGCAACAGACTGACTTATGTTGGTTTAGTTTATTGGAAAATGCTACTGTTTACAGGATTATGTTATGAAGTTTTATTGTTACTTACTGTTATTGTGACTTTTACTCTTTACTTATTGTTTGCAGATTTATTATTTGTTACACATTACAATGCAATGTGAAGTTGAGTGTTTTAAAGCACATTTAGGTTAATATCAGATTTGTCCTACAGAATCTTTTTTTTTTTTTTACAATAGAAACAGCATAATACCAGAGCTAAAGCATAAACTTTCTCATTGTTATTGTTCCCTTCAGTGTTTCTATAGAGTTCCATATATGCTGTATACTCTCAAACATTTTTTAGACTTATAGCATATACCCTCAAACTTCAAAAATTTCTATATTATGACATATTATTTATATGTTCCCATACATATATTGCGCATAATAGATTACTGGAAGTACACCCTCAAAAAAATTGATAAAAACATCACTGTTTGTTACAATTTTCAACTCTGGTTGTATATTAATTATTGTATTCAGCAACTAGGCACATTATAAACTTAAAAATTGTGTAAATGCACAATTTTGGTAGTTATTTAAAGTCTGCAAAATGGAACTTAGTCATGGCTCAGAATTTTACTGAGGAATAACTCTGAAACAAAGATATAAGGTTTATACAGGCCATGATTTGTCACCTCCCTTACAAGCTGTTCTCTCACTCACTGTAAAATACATGGGAAAATTTCAATTCTGTCTTGAGTGTAGTAATCTAAAATCTTCTGTTTTGCTTTTGAAAATGTCTTTAAAATATTGATATGTGCTTGAAAAATCTAATGTAAAAAATACTGAAGATATTTTATAATAAATCCTGTCCCTAGAATTATTTTGACTTATTTTGTGAAGTTTTCCTTCTGATTTTATTGTCCTTAACTATTTTTTTACCTTTTTAAATATGTTGATCTTAGAAAAAATCCATCCTTAGAGTTTGCTATGATTCTTGTTTTTACGTATGCACCTTATGGTTTGGCAGAAGGATTGCACTTATCTGGTATGGTGCTCAACTAAGTTTTTAATATTATTAAAAGTATGTAGAAATTTTATTAAAAATATAATCTTTGCATTTTCCCCTTTTCTGTAGGCATAATGTCCATTCTTTTCAATGGAGTTGTCATGTCACATTATACTCATTTCAACTTATCTCCTGTAACACAGATAACTATGCAACAAACTCTAAGGACATTGGCCTTTTTTGCTGGTAAGTTTTGTGTATCTTATAATGGGTGTGTAGATTTGAACCTTAGGTAGTAATGATTGTTGCTGTATTAAAAGATTGATTTTTGTAAAATCTGCAATTTAGTCTGGGTAAAATTATAAGCTGTAACATATTATGTAATATCTTTATCTAATACAAAATACTATCAGTTGGAAGTTAACCAATTACTGTTACTAAATATTTTTAAATGTGAAGTTCTCAAAGAAGAAGTAGAGTAGTAAGTACTTAAAATACTTTTAAAATGCTTTAAAAGTCAAATATGGATTATGCTGGAGGGGTAAACCTTAAGTGAGATTTTTCACCATGACTAAAGTGAACAGCTGTCCCTATTTTTTGTCTAACAGTTCCACTGGCCAAATGTCCTGCTAAAATGTAGTTCTTTCCCCTTACCCGTTCGCACCCAGCGTCACGCGGACTCTACGCAAGAATTCCTCTCTTATCAGCCCAGCGTCACTTCCCTGCTACATGCTCTGATGGACGCTGACGTCCCAGCGTAACATATATGCTTTCTCGAAATGGGACGATTGAATTGAATATTTAAACGATAATAGATGGCGCTAAATGGCTATAACTTTGATCATATTCGAGTCACATGGTATTTGACCTACATGTACACGCTTTAGTTTCTTATTTGGGCCTCTCAATGGGATAGATTTTTTTTAATGTAAACAACAGTGAATCACTGCTCTGCGCATATGATTTACGAGATCTCAATTGCTCTTGTTTATATCTTTGCTTCTCTTTTTTTTATGAGTAATTGAAAGAGATATACATCTAGCTGAATAAATTATGGGGAGGGAAGGAAGATTAAAATATTTTTGCGCATGTGTTCCAGACTTTTGGGATTCCCCGTTCAATGCGAGTACAGAAATGATTTCAAGAGGCACTGAAGTTTATGATTATTTTTGAATCCTTTCTGATATTGTTCTTCTTTATTTCTTCTTTTTCATTTGGAGAATGGAAAACTGCAATAAAAATGGTTAGCGAAGTGAGTGAAAGGGAATGCTTTCGAGTGAATTATGAAGCAGTTTTTAGACTTGTCGCGTGGGAAATATAACTAGTTTAAATTCATTGACCTAAGTTGTTTTAATCAAAATTGCATAAGGAACATATTTTTTTGCTACATTTCTTTTTCTTTGATTCCACACTCACGATGTCAAACTCTAACTTTGTTTTTGTGCACATATCATTTAATTTTGTGCACATGGTTAAAGTTTTAGTATTCTACTTATTTCACTTCCTTATAATAATGTAATAGTTTTTATATTAATTATTAGTAATCAGTCATACATTGTTTAAGCAAAATTAAAATTTGAAGCCATTATTTTGAGATGCTGATTTTATATGAATATTTTTGTTCAGTTCGGCTTAACTGCTGTCGATGCTCGGGCCGATGGCGGCGTTCCATTTCAGAACGTTCGGTCCCGTAACTGCGCTTCGTTTTCCGAGCGCTGGTCCTCAAGGGGTTAAAGTTCCGCATTTCTGTTAAAGATCCACCAAATGAGGAAAGTATAAATAAATTATATTTTCCAGCATTTTTGGGGGCACTAATTGTTAACAGTATCTTCTTTTAACCAAGATGAACTTTTAGAATTATTCAAGTAATTTTTAGATTTTTGAGAGACAATGAAAATTTACTAATGCAAATTGCTTATAACAGTACATATGACTGAATCCTTTGTAGATATTTGCTGTAAGCTTCATTTACTGATAGCATATTGAGTTACTTTTTAATTTAAATTCTTTATAGGTACATCTGAATTTCTTCTCATTTATTAATTATGCTCTTATTTCTAAAAGTAAGAACAACAGCACTGATTTCGTAAAATATGTATATTGCACTGTTGGGGGGGGGGGGGCTTAATTAAAAATTAGTATTTTTCATGTGAGATCTAAAAACTTTCAATTCAGTGATACCGTGAGCCTCTGAAAAAAAGAAAAAAAGAAATTGCATCCTTTCTTCTCAGTCAGTGATATAATCCTGATTTTAGTTAGAAACTTCTGGTCACATTAACCATGACCAAAATGTTTAGTGGGAGTTATAATGTTAGTGATTTTTTTGTTGAGTGAGATTTTGGAAAATTCTGTGGGAGTGAGCAATCCTGTTTCCTTGTCAAAATTGTGGCATTAATAAAATTAGTAAATTATCTTTTTTAGTTAGGTATGGAAACCTGGCTGAAATACTTTGTTTTCTGTACTTTTCTACATAATAGGTTTAGGTTGACTTGATCTAGTGTTATAACATTAAGCAGTTGTCATTGTACTAGAGTTTAGTTCAGTGGTTGAAAAACTACATTTTTTTTGTAGCAAACTACAACTACTTTGTTACAAATGTAGAAATGCAATCTTTATGACGTCACAAATGATGTACTTTGACGCATCTCCACTGGTGCAATGAAAGCTTACGCTTGCTGTTTACCACATTTCCGGGTTATGATAATTCAGAAGCGAATTAAATATTGCAATCAATCTACTCTTGCTATCAGCCATATTGTTACCATTACATGTGAGTAAAGATGCGAATTAAATATTGGCTATCAATCTATATAAGCTAATGGCATCAATGAATCACATTTCATCATTTGTGATGTTACGTGCAGAAGCGTAAACAATGAAATTTCACTGTTTAAAATAATTGTTAAAAAATATTAAACTTTGTCAAATTATTTAAAAAATGGTTAAATCCTATGTTTTTAAGTATGCTCTTTCAGAAAAAAATCTATATATATAATTCTCTTACGTGCCGGCAAATGAAGGGGTGAATTTCTAAACCTCTGTTGGCAACACTTCGCCGATAAATCATGTAAACAAACTTCTACGTTGTTTTGAAATCTTGAATCACAGAATACTCAACGAACTTTTTTTTTTTTTGAGATGAGTTTGAGTCGGGCTGTGGCCCATTTCAACCTTAATCAGCAAAGAAAAGCTCAAAGAAGGCAGGAAACCGTTCTTGAATCCAATTTAAGACGAGCCATTTCCAGAGTTGTATTCTCTGATTCGCTGCCGATAATTTTTAGCGGCTGGGGAATTTTCAGTCAGCAGTTCCTTCAACAGATCAGGTGCGTCACACAATGCCGGTAACCGCACCTTTCCGTCATGGCAACATTTAGTATATTTATTTGCAGTATTACGCTCTTTCTGCCAATAAAGAGCACCACAAAATTCGCATTCTTCACACATTGCTCCACAATCATGTTCATCGGCAATGTTGTTTTGAACGCGTAGGCGCTTTGAGCGTCGTCTATTCTCTGCTTCAGTACGACAGTTCAGTTCAAAATGAATAACCGAGAAAGAATTTACTTTATTCCTTTTATTCTCAGCTGAAAGGTTTCGCCAAATTTGTTTAGGGTTATAGTAGTTTTAGTATTGTGCAAGCAAAGTAGCCTTGGCGAGTTTTCGCGTTTTTAGTTAAACCATTTTTTGTTCGTGACGTGGCAAGGATTCAGAATAACAACAAGAAGGACAAACGTTTGAGAAAATATGTTTGGTGCTCTCTGAGCCTGTTTTTAGTCATGGCCAGCTCTATGTGGCATTATCAAGAACAAGATCTTTTGAAGCAGTGTCAGTTGTGGCTCCCAAACGGGACATTTTTAATTGTGTATATGAGGAAGTTTTCTCAGATTAGAATATATAAGAGTGTAAATATGTAAATATATAAGAGTGTAAATAATGTAAATACATCCCTCGGGGGAGCCTGTAACCCCTAGAGGGCGCGTCCCCAGGTGGCGGATAGGGGAATGCCTTCATTGGTTTTCCAATGGGTGGTAGAAGGGAAATAAAATACCTTCCGCGGACCAACAGGTAGAAGTGCAATCTCTCCAAAGCAATGACAGACACTTTTGTATCTATAATGGTAAAGTTGTGCACATTGCCAAGGCAGTCATCTTACATACAGCAAAGTTAAACTGTCGAAAATCTGGCTAAAGCAGACAAATTAACATTATGAACGTAATTTTCATATTGGTTAAATGGATGGTGACCTAAATGCAATTACCAACTTTAATTTTTACGGAAAATTTTAGCTAGGCTAATGTATTGGCATACAGCGAGCGAGCGAAGCGAGCATGGATCGCGAAGCGATCCACAGGGAACTGCGTAAGCAGTTCCGGGGGTTGGCGAGCGATAGCGAGCAGGGGGCGATAGCCCCCTAGTACTTTTAAAATTTCTGAAACAACATCATTGTGTTGACGCAAAAGGAAACATATAAGAGGGTGGGCATCTTGAAAATCAACTTTCGATTTTTTGGGACACCTTAATACACACACACACACACCGTAATAGGATTGAACGAAAAAAGGTTTAGATAGCTAAATTAGCTCATCTGAGCGTGGAATATTAATAAGAATTATCTATTACTTTCTTCTTTCTTTTTTCCCCAACAATTTCTGATATCATACTCTTGTATAATTCTGTATTGCTTGTGTTTATTGCAAGCTGGCCAGGGCAGTTCATCCTCTTCTATAACATTTACAGTAATTTATTTATTTGGTGAATATGGTAAAAGTGCTTATTTTCAAGAGACTTAATTTTCGCGATTTTTGCGTTCCCGTCGTAGTCACGACAATTTTTGCCTCACGAAATATTTTTGTTTTTCAACTTTTAGTCTGAAATCACCAATATCTTCATTTTCGCAAAAATAAGTGCTTTTACAGTATTGGAACCTAATCTCTTTGAAGTCTAAAACGTTCATCCATGGGACAGAAAGAACAAAGCAGCTACTACACTGGCGGTTATCGCTAATTCATATACTTTTCATTTTAATTCAAGCTCTATTCAATTGGCGAAAAATGAAAATTACAATTGCAAACAGAGTACTGGTGTCAAACAGATAGAATGTATGGTGTCAAAATGATGTGCCTGAGGCCAGCTCGTGTTTCTCATTGCATCCGCTGATGTACTTGTGTAAAATTTGCGCCAGTCAAATTCGTTTGAACCTTGATTTTTTTTTTTTTTTAAAGTTTATTTAATTGTAGTTTCCAGAAATCGCTACAAACTATTTTTTTTATATTGAACTACTCACTACACTACTTTTTTTAAAAAGTAGTGCAGCATGCTACAAACTACTAAAAAATGTAGCTACTACAGTAGCGTCACTATTTGTAATGCGCTACTTCCAACCACTGGTTTAATTGTATTATTGTAACTTTAAAAAAAAAAAAAAAAATAGAGTAGTTGAACTTTTTAAATATTTCATTGGTCTTGAAAACACCAGTACCTTTAATCATTGTGATTTTAACAATTCTATTGGGCTTGGCATTCCGGTAATAGGTTGTTAATAGGATGTATGGATTAAGTTTCAACTGTTAATACAGCTTTCTGGTTAATGATGATTGAATTTTTTCACTATGTTTGAAAGTCTTATGATGATGACGACTTACTGCTTAGTTGTCAAATAATTAAAGTATATATACTTAAATTTCTATTTGTTAACTAATTAATGAAAAGTGTAAGATGAAGTTCTTAAAAGAAAAGTTTGATCTATATTCTAGATATTAAATACAGGAATATATTTTATTTGAATTTACATTGAAAACTGCATGCAAAATAGATAGAAATTCTCCACTTAGGGACTCCACACTTGATAAAGGCTCAGACTACGTCAAACCTGCACTAAAAAACTATACAATCCAAAAGTTGTTTTTATCTTAAATATTTTAGAAATTATAAACTGTGAAAATGTTTTAATAGAAGAAAACAGCGACCAAATTTAAAACATACTATTAATTACTATTTTCCTTTCATTTATCCTGTCATCAATATAATAACAGAAGAGAGTCAACTTGAAAATATGGTGTGGATTTTTACAATGTTGGAAAAACATAATGAACTAGTTTTTTGTCAAACTTATTTAGCAAGCACAATTATTAAGCCGTTTTATATGAAGAAAATAAAATGTATGTTGATATATTATACAAAACATGCAAAATCAAAATAAGATGAATTATTTTAATAGTTTATGTATTTCAAATCAGAAAGGTAAGCTTTAGTTCTCCAAGACTAGAAACAACAAGATTACAAAAGAGATGTACGTGTAAAGAAATGTATCTATGTTTTTTAATGCTGCTAAATTATTTGTACTCTGTAAACCTGAACTAGCCATGAACTTGTCAAGAAGTAATTTTTTTTTCTTCTTAGCTTTTTTAACTAGTACAATAGGCCTCTGCTCGCAGTGCTTGGTTTGTTGAGCCCCTTCTTAGTGCTTTCATAGTTCTTTGATGAATGATATTTAGAATATTTAAACAACAGTTTAGCAATTCAAAACATTCAAAAGTAAATTTTTTTTTTCGATTTTTCTTATAATATCAAGGATATTTTTCCTAAATTTTTCTAGTTACACTAAATTATTTTTGAAAACTCCGTTTGTTTTATTCTTTAAATTTATGGAATTGACCCTAGTTTTTGAACTTCTTCTCTTTGTAAAGTGTTAACTAAAATTAATAAATAAAATAAATGAAGCAGTTATTGAGTCAAAATTGAGGTTTTATCAAAATGTTTAAGGTGGAAAATGCTATGCAATGTTTATTAAAAAGTTTGAAGAAAATATTTTTTTTTGGACCGGGTTTGTTAACTATTTCTGATCGAATCGAATTTGTTCATAATCAATGTTTCAGTGTTCAATGTGGATCTACGATCTCTCCAAGCCAGGACAAATCCTTTACCCATATTTTTTCAAGCTTTTTAATAGTTTCCAACCCCCCCCCCCCCCCCCACAAAAATAGGATTAATTTTCTACTTCTAGAACTTGCTACCTGGGACAAGGGTACCGCTTTGCTTGTCTTAGATCTTGCACTGCAATATTTAAAATGATGTAAAAGGTTCCTGTCTTAACAAAAATTCTTAGCTTTTGATTTATTTATTCACAGTATCTTTTTTGCAATTTTTTCTTAATTTCAGTAAAAAGAATCTTTTATGTGGATTAATTCTTTTTCTTTCTATTTTCTTTCAGAGACTTGTGTTTTTGCATACTTGGGTCTGGCAATTTTTAGTTTTCGTTTAATTATCAAACCTTCGTTAGTTGTATGGAGTATAGTAAGTTTTATATGAGATATTTATTATTTTAAAATTAACTTTTTAATTACCTTAAATATATCATTACCCATCAAGCAAAAGTCACATAGTCCAAAACTCCACTTCTGAGACATAGTAAATAAAAAATTTTGCATCCTTACGTAAAATAATACAAAATGTTTTGCAGATTCTTCTCTCTTTTTGTCGGTTTACTGATACAGCTTTCAATTATATAACTTACTAATACTATGAAATAACTAATTGGAAATTTGAACTGATTGCAATAGTCTGCCAGATCTTCTGTTTGGACTTGTTATCTTTGCTTGAGTGATGATGATATATACTTGCCATATTCAAATGGATTCTAAATGCAAGCATACTAGAGTATTTGGAATTTTTTGTGATTGTATTACACAATATTTCAAGTTTTCTACATGATATTAGAGGCAAGTGTAATGTATAAGAAATAGAGAAATACCTTTTTTTTCAGATAAAAGAAAGAAAATACTACAATGTTAAATTGCACACATTTCTAGGGAACTGCAGACTAATGTTTTGGGGTTACAAGGAACCCGACCCCTTATGGAGCTTATGGATAAAAAGGCATATGCTTTTGTCAGAGGTCCTTGTGTAAAGTTTTAAAATTATCTTTTAAATTTAAGGAATGAATGTTGATTCTTTATTTTAAATCAATCTGGATTCTGGAACAGTGTCTCCGAAACTGGTATGGCATTTTCTATACGTGGTAAATGATACTTTTAATGTCAATAATTTTCACAAAATCTGCCATAATTGTCATAATATTTTCTTGCAGTATCAAGTCTAAACAAGTTCCAGTGGGTTTGTTTTAAAACATACTGTACGATACTTTTCTGAGTTGATTATAATGCTTTTCTGAGTCACTTTTTTGGAGTTAAACTTTAGACCCATGATTTTCCAGACTTGTAATTCTTTGCTTCTCTTACTAGTGTCGTAATGCCTACAGCATTTTCTTCCCGGTAATCTTATTTTGTACATAAATAAATTAGTAAACTCCCTTTTAACTTTTAGAAACATAGAGTAACCAACTTAGGGAACATGAATTTGGTGGAATCTTTAGAAAGTGTCAAATTTCAACAAATTTTCCCCAGCAGCTTCATTGGTGTTGGGTTTAAAGAGCATAAACTGCTCTTTAAAGCGTTTGTCCCTGCAGTTTTCCCTTCTCCTAGTATTTACCTCTCTAGATATAGCAGATTGCAAAAAATGAGAGGCATCTTCATACTTTGATGCTTTCTATCTTAAACATTTCCGTAGAAGAAGAAGGGAAATTCTCATTTTGTCATTCTCATCAGCTTGTGCGATGTAAATTACACCAAATCGGTAAAGCAAATATGTGTTGAAAATTGCTTTAGATATTTTAAGTGTCACACATTATTTGTAATGAAAATAATTAATTGTATCCAAATTTGAAACTATTATTTCTAAAGAGTCATAAACTTGATTTGTAATTTAACGCATTGTGGTCCTGTCACAAGAATTCTTGTGATTTATTTCTCTTGCCGATTTCCCTAGTCACGGGAATCACTGGGTTGCATGCATAGATTTAAAGATGCAATTTAGATGTCAGGGAATAGGTATATGTGAGGGTTATTTTAACCAGTTTACAATTAGTTAAAAACAAAAAAGGAACGAAGAAAAGACTGGTGTGGACCCTACACTACTTTCTTGTTTAACTATTGAATGATAAGCATTTTTTCATAACTAGAAAAAGCAGACATAAATGAGTTGGAAGCAGTACTTCCTAAATGCCTAATTTTTTAGACACTTTCTTACATCTATAAAAGTATGGTAACATAGAGAATTGTTCTTTCAAATTTTAAGAAGAAACTGGTTTTCCTGTTAGGGGTCTGAGATCTAAATTGCTCAAAAACTATGCAGAATATTTATGTGCCAATTATAAAATTATTTAGTCTCCAGTGAAATCAACAACAATTTGTCCCAAAAAATGTTTGCGCCCTTTTTAGAGCATCCAAATGCAACCAAAAAGGGAGAGTGCCCACTAGCCCCACTCAGAGTGTACATACAAAATTTCAACCTTCTACAGTTTACCGTTTTTAGTTATACAAAATACACACATAGGCCCATCATTTAGGGGTGTAATTTGCTCTCGGACTTTGAAAAATTTATGTATTTGCATGTAAGTGGACGTGGGTTTTTCTGTTTTTGTGGTATAATTTTCATTGAGCACATTTTTTACCGTTTGCGCCCTGGAAAAATTAAAAATAACGGACCTGTACATATGCACATACAGACATGCAAGAAAACTCATGATCATTAATTTGGAGATGATCGAAATGGATACTTTGGTTTTCCATTCATTCATAGGTACAGTGAACGTTCGAATGTGCTGAAAAAACAGCTAAACATTCATTCCAGTGTGAGTGAAATTAACATTTTTGCTGATTTTTTTTTTGTGAATACATTACTTCCTGCACTTTCTACAGAGAAGTTAAAAAGAAGGTTTCATGAAAAGTTTTGAATCTTTATATGAGCCCTGAAATAAAAACTGTTAATATTCTG
The DNA here is from genome assembly GCF_026930045.1 of Uloborus diversus. NCBI lineage: Eukaryota > Metazoa > Arthropoda > Arachnida > Araneae > Uloboridae > Uloborus > Uloborus diversus. The sequence goes on along the minus strand of NC_072731.1, from coordinate 214,307,422 downwards.
TCCAACTTGAAAATCTTCTTACAAGATTTTTTTTTCAGGTATTGTGTTTATTTGGAAGAGCTTTGAATATTTATCCTTTGAGTTATATTGTAAATCATTTTCGAGAGCATAAAATAAACAAAAAGATGATGTTCATTATGTGGTTTAGTGGTAAGTAAGATTTATATAGTTTTTCGTAAGTACTTAGTGACACTTCTTTTAGTTTGTTTTGTTTATGCTATTATCTGGTTTAAACAAAATGGCCTTTGAAGTAAAAGATAACAAAAGTAAAAGGTTAACTGTAGTATTATTTTTAATCTTGGTTATTGTTGTGATTGTAAAACAAGAATAAAAGCTAAAGTTACTCCCACATTTATTTACTGAACTCTTAATGAAAGTTATATTTACTGTTTCATTTGATGCTTGTGCGTATCTTTTCAATAGATCAAAATTCCAAAATGCTCTTTTAATATGTTCTGCTTTCTAAAAGGAAATATTTAGGTATATAATGCTCAATTTATGTTTGGTGATTGTAAAATTTATAATATGGTTTTTTCGTTAAATGTGCAATTTGAGTTATCCTTAAATTCTTTTGAACTTCGAAGTTTTTTGTTCCAGAGCTGTATGTCAATTGTCATTTTCTACGTTCAAGAACAATATAGAATGGCAACGTGCATCAATATATAAAATTTGTTCTTTAACCTCATTTTCTTAAAACTTTTGCTTTTACTTGGGCATTTGATAAATTGTAATACTTAATCAAAATTCTACACACAAACCTAGTATATACACTTCTAATTTTTTCTACAGAGATATTTATTTGCATTGTATTCATTCAGGTCTGAGAGGTGCTATATCATATGCTCTGGCCCTGCATTTAGAGTTTGAAGATGAGAAAAGACATGTTCTTGTTACTACAACTTTAATTATTGTTTTATTTACAACATTGATATTGGGTGGATCAACCATGCCATTAATGAAGGTAATTTGTTACATCACATTCCTTGATTTAATTTTTCAGTAAATCTTGGTTTAAAGAATGTATATCATTGTGTGATTTTAACTTATGAAAACCTTTCGAAGGATATGTGTAAGTTTCATCACTACCGTTGGAGTTCATAGTGTTTACTTTAAATTTTATCAACATTTATCATGTGAAAAATACATTTGCATGAAATATTTTTAAAAACCACAATAATAATTCAATTTTCAGATATTATAATATTATCAAGTGAAACCATGCTTTACGTTCATTGTGGCTACATCCAAAATTGTGTATAATGAGTAGATTAGATCTTAGCGTGCTACTTATCATTTATCTGTGTCCTGAAACTTTCGAGAAAATTTGTCGGCATTTCTGTCTTAGAAAGTTTGTTTCAGCCTGGTGTAAATGCAGTAGACTTTGTTTATAACATCTAAGGATCTGTGGTATTGAGGATATTGAAGCCAAGATATTGTAAACATGGTTGCTTTTAGATGTTGTCTTTCTTGTTTGTATCTTAACAAATAGGGGTCTCAAAGTAACCAAAGGATTCTAAATCTATTACTAATTATGAAACAATAAATATAATGCAGCATGAGTAATAGCATATGAAATTTGAATTTAACCAAAGGGTTCTAAATCTGTTACTAATTATGAAATGATAAATTTATTGCAGCATGACGAATAGCACATGAAATTATAATGCAGCGTGACTAATAGCACATGAATTTTGAAAGTGGGAGGGAGAGTAGCTTTTCCTAATTGAAACCAACATTAAAAGTAAAGGTTTTGGCTATAGCACAGTAATGTTGCTCTTGTGAAGATTTCATGCATTAAATTCAAAGTCTTTGGCACAGCAAATTTTATTCTATTATCAATTTTGTATCAAAAAATGATATTAAAATTTTGTTTTATACCATGTATGAAAGTTTTATTGCTATTTCAGTTCCTGAAAGCTGGCAAAAAGCCCAGGCGGAAAAGAAAGGGGCAAGATACAGAAATTTCTCTGAGTAAAACAAAAGAAATGGTATGGATTTTAATAAAAATTTAGATTTTTTTAACCAATTTCCACTATAACTTTATTTACTTAGTATTTCTTACTTATTAAGAGTTAAATTTTAAGCGCATTTTTTCTAATTTCTTCCTATTATACTTATGTTATCAATTTTAAGTGAAATATATTTTCAACATGCTAATTTTCATTTGAAATAATTTTTGTTATGAAATGTATGGAGAAAATCCTAATTTCATCTGGTTATTTAACAAAATAAAGTTGTCAGTTTATAAAAATTTAGTATTTAAATGCTGTTATGGGGTAAGAGAATGTTCTGTCTGTATCTTATTTTCATATTTTTAATAGAAAATTCCTTTAAAATATGAAAAAAGTACTACCAAGTCTTTAAATTTTACTGGAGCATAATATGTCATTTTCCAACATACCAGCATGCATGTTTGCAGCCTGCCCGTTACAAGTTTCAGGGTTATTACTCCACCTTGTTTCTTTTTTTCAAGCAAATATTTATTTATTTTCCATTGTTCCTAACACTCTGTAACTCTACTTAGCTTTAAAAAAAAAAAAAAAAAAAAAGGTTTTGATCAGTAAGTGTTTGACATCAAGTTTCCATAATGGGTTTTCTTTCTGCTATTTTCTTTCTGTTTGGAGAAAAAATGCATGAAAGGTTTTATTACATGGTATGAAAGAATTTTCATATTTCCTGAAATATTTTTGGGCAACACAGAAGTGAGTACTCCCGAATTTGATTTATAGATGATGTTGATAGTCCATTTATATAGATTGTAGATGATGTTGATAGTCCATTTATCTAAAATGTATATTTTGTAATTTTGTATTTTTTATTTATTTTGTAATTTTTAACATATTTTATTATTTTTATGCAAAAAATAATTTTTTTAGAAACTAATGATTTTTCAATTTTTCAGGGTAAAACAATTGATGCTGAACATCTGTCAGAATTAACTGAAGAAGAATATGAAGTTAATTTTATGAAAAGTAATCTCAAAGGTTTTGTTAAATTAGATGTCAAATACCTCATTCCCTTCTTTACTAGAAGATTCACTCATCAGGTGATTTATTACTTTTAGTTTATTGAAAAATATTTTAAGAATATTTGTAGTTTTGTATGAATTTTTAGCTATTAGGTCTTTGCTATTTTTGAATACGGTTATTTTGTTTTGAAGTAGTGAAAGTCAGATGTTTGCAAGCAGCAATTACTATATTTTCTCTTTTTCTGCATATATAATAAATGATTATATATTTTCGCTAAAGTTTACTGATGCATGACTTGTAGACTTTACAATATTTTTTTAAAATTTTGCCACTAAGTAATAATAATAATGTATTTAAATATGCGATTTTTTTTTTTGAGTTTTGCGTTCCAACTACCTGGACTAAAAAACATGTTTGTATTGTTTAGGTTTTTTAAAAAAAAGTAACCTTATTAATCCACAATCCAAAAAAAGAAAAAAAAACACTGCTTAAAGTGAAAATAGGTCATAATCTCAAAAGGATGTACAAAACATGTCATCTGACACTTGAGGATGTAATTTTGCCAATTATTAAAATTGAGAGTTATAGTAGCGTCAAGATTTGAGAGAGGTACAAGTCTCCAGAGAGATCAAATATATCCCAACTCTCTCCTTATATTAATCTCTAAAATTAAAAAAAAAGCTCAGTGTGTGTGTTTATCTCTGCTCTGATATCAATGTCGGCCCTCCGTGGCCAACAGTTGCCTCAACGGGGAACTAAAAAGTATTAAATGTATCATTCTATTTTAAAGAAAGCTCTTTTATATACATATTTGAGGAGGCCCCTGAAGTTGCCATGGTTTGTGACACAAAATCAGAATTTTTTTCAAGAAGTATTCTAGGATTTTCAAGCATAAAATGAGCTTTTGCAAGAAATAGATAGGACTATTTGAAAGCCTAAACTTTTTTACAAAAACCAAATAAAAAGTTTTTGATTTGGTTCCAACTTATGTAAAATGTCAGCATTAATGTGCAATGCTTCAAAATCATCTTTAGTTGTGGGATCAGATTGACTACTTCTGACTCAAAATAACAATAAATGCATAATACAGTAAAATCCCTCTAATGCGGACACTAACGGGACAAATTTTTTTGTCCGCAATAGAGAGGTGTCCGCAGGACAGGGGTTTAATAATGTTAATTGCATTGGAACTGGGGAATTAAAAATTGTCCACATAAGAAGGGTGTCCGTTAGGAGGAGTTTTACTGTATTAACAAAATTAAAGATAATATAATATAAAAAAAAATAATTGAAAAAAAAAGTGTAATTCTAAATTTATTTAAAAAATTTGCTGTGATTGCTTTATTAAGAAATATATGATGAAATATTTTCATAATTTTTGCTCACTTTATGTGAGCCATGATTTTTGAGTCTTTCATACACACACAAATTGGGCATCTATTAATATATAGTTTTTAGTCCAGTGAAATTTTAGAGTGCCAATATTTGTAGCTGCAGATTCAGAAATAATGGCTTTGATTGCTGTGATCAAATTGTTTAGTGCATTGTACAATAACATAATCAAATTTAAAAAAAATAAACTACTCAAGTAAAAATTCAAGTAAGCAGTTTTAAGTTTGCATTTGTTAAAATAGCTTCAAACTTCTTAAATAATTTAAAAACTTACAAGATGCAAAAGGATTGAAATCTCAAAACACTGCATGCAATTTTTGACAAAACAGAAGATTGATTGATGTCGACAAATTTCCAAAATAGGCTTTTTATTAAGTGAGTTATTAATTGCAAAAATTTAGTTAAGTGTAAGATTTAGATAAGACGATTCATTCAATGCACAAATGGATGATTTTTTTAAAAAAAATTCTCATAACAATTTGATTTTTCTGAAAATAATAATTAAAAATAAATCAGATTTTCAGAGTATACAAATAAAAGAAGTGAAACTCCAGAAAAAGTGGATTTTTATCAAGGTGCCTTTTTAAAAATAAGTCTTAAAATTAAAGGTATGAAGATACATTTTAACATTTTTCAAGGTTTTCCAGAACTTTAAAATGAGACTTTTATTTCAAGCCATTTTCAAGTTTTTTTTTAAACTGCACAAACCATTGTTGTTAGAGCTTTCTTTGAAATTAAACTCCTGAAGATTGGCTACTTTTCATTGATAGAAAAATCAGGCGATGATCCAGGGGTAGCTGCTCTTGATTATTGGTTTTATTAGTAGAAGGGAATAATATTTAACTTTTCCTGTTTATTTTTTTATTCAAAACACCTTATTAAAATAATTTTGTGAGGGGGAGGAGAGGAGGGGGGATAGGTTCAGATTATATGTAGGAGTAAAACATTTAAGTTCACTTACCTGTTTCTTCAATTAGTTGTAAAAATAAATTGTGTGCTACTTTTCCTTCTTCTCTAACGACTTAAAAGAAAGTTTTCTATGTGTTTTGAGTTTCACTTTAATCTTCATATTTCAAGCATTTTTGATTGACATAAATTTGCAGAAAATGAAATACTTATAGCACGGACAAAACTGCAGTCTCTAGATGTTAAAACCTCTCATTTCAGTACATGCTTGTAATCTTTAAAAACTTCCCTATATCTTAAGAAACGAAAAAAAAAAAAAAAGCAGTAGAACCATCTCTCTATATTACCACCTCCCAAAGTTAACTGAATTTTAATAGATTGCGTGGTCATAATTCCTTTTTAAATGGAGAGTAATCTTTCTACATTGACCACTGCTGTAAGTTGTATGTTGACCATTGAGAAATGTGCCAACTGTTGCTCACCATGTTAATTTACTCTCTAACTTACTCATGGTTTTATATTTTGCTACTTTATATTTTAATTTTTTTTATAAATGCACTCACGTAGTCAATGGGGTTGTTTCCTTCAGTCAAAAGTACTACTTTTAGTCACTGAAATTGATAGAATGATTAAAAAAAAATAACATGGACCCAGAAAATACTTTCATTTTCCCCAACAGTTATTTTTTAATTAATTTTTAAAATGATTGATTTCGAAAACAATGTGTGGTTCTTATGACGTCACAAATGATGCAATTTGATGCATCTTTCTACAGCGTTTCCAGGTTATGATAATCAAGAAGCGAATTAAAAATTGCACTCTATGCTTGCTATCAATCATATTGTTGCCAATACACGTGCGTAAAGATGCAAATTAAATATTTTGCTCTGTGAATGGCAACATTGATTGGCATTTCATCGTTTGTGATGTCACACGACAGAAGCGTAAACAATAAAAGCGCACCGATTTAAGTATTTTTTTTAAAATATTAAACTTAAATAAATTATTTAAAAAATTGTCAGATCCTATGTTTTTAAGCATGCTCTTTCAGAAAAAAATACTTTTAAAATTTTGGAAATGACCCCATATCCTCACATACTATTTTCTATTTTACTGCGTTTTTATTCTTTAAAAAAAATCTTGTCTCTTGGTCAGCTTCTTGAAACTTTATCTGCTTACACTACCTTTTCTTCCTTCATCTCAATGGTCTATATCTCATTATCCATTTTGGAGGTGCAATAAGGGACTTAGTGTCATTCATTTGCTACTGATGTTGTCAAGAAAAGGGTGTCTATTTAGGTGCAGTCATCTGTTAAGTAAAACAAAAATTCCGGAAAGGAGTGACTCTTTTTTAAGAACAATTGTAAATTAACTGCAAAAAGGTTTTTAGGTTTTATAGTAAAGGTATTACCTCAACTTTTGTTGTGTTTATTAATTCTGTATGTTGACCACTTGATTAGTCTTTTGGATGTTTAACATATTGAGGTGCTTATAATTGTCTTGAGTACTTACAATTGTTTGAAATAAAACTATGCTTCAAAGCCTTTTTTTTTGGCTATTGAATTCTTTTTTTTTCTCTTTTATTTTCAGGAGGTTAAAGATTGCAAAAGTCAAATGACTGATCTTACAAATCAGTGGTATCAAGCTATACGTGGTCCTTCTGAAACTGATGAAGGTTCTGATGAAGAAGTAGAAATGTGATTTTATTTCAAATATTTTCATTTTATTGTTAATATCATTACTTTTAAAATGTAAATGGTAAACAAAATGCTTCTGATTAAAAATGCTGCATTATCTTGTTTTGAAATGCTTTTATGTAACTAAAATTTGTATTGTATGAGTATTTTTTTTCTCTCTAAGTTTGTAATACTTCTGATTTGAACTTACGGTTCAATTCTCATCATAAATTTACTGTTATTTGAATACCTTTTTTAAATGCTTGTACATCTACATATGTATGGCATTAATCTGAAGGCTAGTGTTTTCAAATTTAGGGTGACATATTTTAGATAGTTGTTGAAAATAATACTTTGTTATAAAAATAAATGAAGGAGCATTGTTAGCTATTGAAAAATTAAAACAGCATAATTGTGTGCACTTTTTTAAAAGCTTGAATCTCATATCATGATTTGCTATATGTTCCATTTTTAAAAGAAAGATCTTTTTATTCATATTATGTTATCTGGAACTAGTGGAACAAATCAATTTATTGAAATAAAAAATAATGATTATGCCTTGTATGAAATTAAATGCATTTCTGACCCATCATTTCAAATTTTTTGTGGGGAAAGGGGCAGGGATGCAAAGGGTTATTCAATATGTATCATAAGAAAACAACAAAATACATACTTAAATGGAAATGTATGCAACGTTTCTAAAATCCTGGGGGGGGGGGAGCAGTTGACTGCTTCTGATTGCCCAAATGACAGGCTTGTCTGCAATATTGAAAGACACTTGTTTACATGTGCTATGTATTTACTTCTTAGCTGGCACCAAAAAAAAGTTATCTTTTATTGTTATTAATATTAATGCTAAAAGATTTTAACTTAAATATTGTGCAAAATTATATTTAAAATGTTAAAAGTGACTTGGAATTTGAAATGCAGCCAATTAATTTATGAACTAACTTAACACTAAGTAAAATAAGAAAAAACAACGTCAAAGAGCTAATTGCAATATTACTGCAGACACGTGATTTGCCGAATCAAGGAACACATTTTTCAATGCAAAAGAATTGAGCTTATGGATGAAAAGACATCCGACAAAAGCCAAGAGCCAGATAAGCAAGCAGGTTAAAAACTAAAAATTAGCGGAAAAATTAAGCACCAATGACAAAATTAAAAACCAATAAGGAACCAATAGGAATGCAAACAATGAGCTAGAGCTTTCTCGCAAGTACACTAGAAGAGAAAGATAGAATTCAATTGGATGAAGATTACACCACAAAGCTAAAACAAAAAAAAAAAAAATGTCAAGATGCCGAAAATGAATGAAAACCCTAAACCGCAAGAAAAGAAAAAGCTGCATGGAAGAAAAAAAACACTAAAAAATGAAACAAATCAAAAAACAAAAATTTCGGAAACATAAAAATAAAGGTAAATAGAAGAAAAGGAGGGTGTGGGGGGGGGGGTGTCAATCGCATTACAAAAGCAAAAACAAGTTAAAAATAAACCAAGCAAGATCAGTAAAAATGACTTGAAAAAATAATATTCAAAATAGATAAAAATGGATGGGGAAAAGACAAATTTATAAATATGTAAGCCAGACATTAGAAAAGTATGGAACAGCTTTAGGGTCAATAAGTAAGTTAGAACCAGGGTTGGTGCGGTTTTGGACTCTACTGAAAAAACCCTGGTTTTTACCACCACGGTAAAACTAGGTACTCCGGTAACCCCACAATTTAAACCACGGTAAAGGCCCTGGTTTATTTTACTGTCTTGTACAAAACCCTTGTGTCCAAAACTGTCTGAAAGTCTCCAAAACTGTATTTTTAGAGAAATTGTATTTTGTGAGAAAACATCAAAAACAGAATAAAATGTATCGAAGTAATGTTTTACATTTATATTGAACATTTATTCAATGTGAACATTCAACTTATTTATGCAGCTGATTTTAATCTAGTTCAATAGAAGTTAAATTCTTGGATAAAATTTCAATTTGTATGCATGAGTTTTTTTTTGATAATAGTAATCAAATTTCCCTATGTTTATGCAAATGAAAACAGAGTTGGCAAGGTTTTTACCGTCCTGTTCAAAACCCTTGTGTCCAGAACTGTCCGAAAGTATCAAAAACTATTTTTTGAGAAACTATATTTTGTGGGAAAATATCAAAAAAAAGAACAAAATGTGTCAATATTATGTTTTTTTTTTGACTATTTAATATATTTCTTCAATGTGAACATTCAAGTATGAATATACATTGGACTCTCTCTATTCTGAACACTCATGGTACCGAACAAAAGAGTTCAGATTATGGGGGGTTTTCATTATATAGGGAGACTGGAAATGCATGCATATGTATTCTATTGCGTTAATGGACCATGTTCAGCACTTTGCCAAGCAAGCTATACCAGTTTTTAAGACAGAGGTGCTGAATTTTGGATTTGTGGCTAGTACAATGTCTGATTAAACCCAGTAGAATGTAAACTTGCATTTCTTTCTTTGTTTTTTAACTGAAAATTTCTTTTTCAACATAACATTCAACTATAAAACATTACAATAGAGTTATATTGGTACAATACCTGTGAAAAAAAAAAAGAGTAATTTTAATTTGCTTTTGCATTGTGTATTCTTGTGTAGGGTACGTGTTGTCATCTAATTGTTAAGCGAAAAGGTTTCCAGCCGCTTATTTGCTTGTAGGTCATCGTAGTTTACAGGTCTTGAATATTACTTGATACAGTGATTTATTTCTTGAAATACACAGTTCAGTGGTAGAAACTTCATGCTCGATTTTATGTAATGCAGCAATATTCGCAAAAATGATTTTTCTTCTTCTCTTCATCTTCTTAATGCTCTTCAATCATTGTGATAAATGTGTGAAGGTATTTCAGATTTTCCAATTTGGTTCATAGGTATCCCCAAGTACCAATTGTGAACATATTCAGTATATAGAGAGGTAATTATTGAAGGGGGTTAAAAATAGTGTTCATAATACTGGGGTGTTCACATTATAGGTTGTTCAGAGTACAGAGAGGTCAGCTGGGACCATCAAAATGTGTTCAGAATATCAGGATGTTCGCATTAGGGTTTGTTCAGATAGAGTTCACTGAATATTTAACTTATTTATACAGCTGATTTTAATCTAGTTACGTAGGAATTAAATTCTTCATTAAAAATTTCAATTTATATGCATGAATTTTTTTTTTTTTTGAATAAACCAAATTTTTCGACATTTATGCATGCATGCAAAAGAAAGTGTTCAAAATATAGTGCAATGATTGACTTAAATGCAATTAATTACAATTTTTTGTAGTTACAGAATGTATTATGTTAAAAATATGAACTAAAAAAGAATAGCACCAGTTCTAAAATATAAATGTTTCATCATCAGTTTCTTGTTCTTTTGTCTATGATTTAAAGAACAATTTTTGTTAAAACATCATGGTGAACTTATTTGCAAAAATCATTTAAAATTATTATTTTTTTGCCCCTAAATATTGCACATTTAATAACACTATTTTGAGTTATAAATGGAACTGAAATTAGTTGTCATGGTAGTGTTGTGAATTTCCTTTCATAACTCTACCAACTGTTACATAAGGAAGTTTTTATGTAATAGAGTTATTTGCAATTTTTTTAAAGTAAAATATTTTAAAATGAACATCTTGGAGAAAAATATTATCAAATACTCATTAATTAACCCTCATTAATATCTATATTTATGCATTCAGTAAATACAAATTGATTAGATTTCACCCATTGAGCTTTAGTATACTTTTGGACAGTTTAAGACACATTTGGACAGTTTTAGAGTTTTGGATGGTAAAAACCACCTGTCCTGTCTTAAACCAGTTTTGGACAGTCCAAAACTCAACCCTCTTTAAAACTATTCCTCAAAATATGAAAAGATTCCCAAAAGTCAAGATCTGATAAATTGAGGCATTTTTTGATTATTTAAGGGTCCTACTCAACTGGTAAACTACATTTGTGGTAGGTACGGGGGACCCTAGGGTGTAATGTAATACAGACTTATTTTTGTTTTCACATAATTTTGATGCTCTTTCAAGCGAAACTTTAAAGTACGCCGAGTCTGTCCAACATAGGCAAGATTGCAACTGCAATCTTGCAAAAAAAAAAAAAAAAAAAAAAAAACTACAATTAAATAAGTCTAGTATTGCCCAACATTGTTGGGATTCGAACCACACTTTTCATTTCAACTCTTATTAAATTGTTCAAAAATGTCCCAATTCATCCACTCTTGACTTTTGGGAATTTTTCCATATTTAGAGGAGTAGTTCTAACTTAGTGATCCTGATGTTCCATAATGTCTGTTGTCTGGCTTCCATATTTATAAATTTGTCCTTTCCACCATCCATTTTTATCTATTTCACATATTTTTATTTTTTTCAATTCATTTTTATCTATCTTGCCTGGTTTATTTTTAACTTGTTTTCACTTTTGTAATGCAGTTGACTCTCCCTCCCCCTTTACTTCTATTTATCTTTATTACTATTTTTCCAAAATTTTTGTTTTTGATTTGTTTCATTTCCTGGTGTTTTTTTTCTTTCATTCAGCTTTTTTGTTTCGTGTGGTTCATGGTTATTGACATCTTGACATTGTCTTTATGATTTAGCTTTGTGGTGTTAGGTTTTAGCTGTATTAATCTTCGTCCAATCAAATTCTTTCTCTTCTGGTGTGAGAAAGCTCTTGCTTATAGTTTGCATTCCCGTATGCTCTTTATTGGTTTATACTTTTCGCATTGTTGTTTGGTTAATCTGCTATTTTTAGTTTTTAAGGTGCCTGCTTATCTGGCTTTTGGCTTTTGTTGGATGTCTTTTCATGCATAAGCTCATTTCTTTTTCATTGAAAAAGACATTTCTTCTCAGGTCGAAAGACATACCTGCAGTAATCTGCAATTTGTGCTATTTGACATTGTTATTTCTTATTTTACAATTTCGTGCACAAAAGTGTTTATTCAAGCAACTGAACACTGTTTATACTGTTGTGTATCACAAATGATTTCAGTTATTCTCTAATGAATATTTTAAAAGGAGAGGAGGTGATGTTCTAAAAGAGTTTAACCACAAAAAATCAAAGTGACATGTTGAAGGTGGATTACTTTTTAGCCAGAAACCACAGTATAAAATAGCAAGCATCTGCAGTTCTTTGATTAATTTCTTTTTGATGTACATGTTTAAATATTTTTTAAATTGCCAAAGTATATTCGGACACTTTTTCGTGATTTTTTCTGTTATTTGACTTCAATTGAATTTTATATTGTTTTTAAAATGTTTCATGTTTAACTTGCTATGTAGTTTTTCTGCAAGAAAACTTTTTGTATTGTAAATTTATAAGTGGATTTAATTATTCTCAATTTTTAAATTAAAAGAGCAAAATCTCACTAATGAAATAAACTCTAGTCCTTTGCTCAAATTGTCCTTCCTGCACCTCTGGTTGAAGGTGATAGGTTAAATGTTTCGTGATATGGTGTAGGATACATATTAAGCAAAATATGCTAGCATAAACTATTTTAATTACCAAAGAATTTTTATGCATTGCAAAAATCAAGGCACTGATTGAAATGAATTTTAATTTTAACTATTAATATAAACTTCGATAAAAGTTAATGCAATATCACTTTTTTAACTTGGTCTATTTTTATATGAAATTATTATTTGAATTTTTAAATTTCAATCCTTCCTTTTCTTCTGTATAATGTGAACTAATATTAAAAGTAAGCTTTTAAAATAACTGCTTTTACTCTGAACAAAATTGCCAGAAAAAATGCCGAGCTGTCTAGAGCCTCATTAATTTCATTTTTTATCATTGTATTTTACTTAGATATGGAATCAAATATGGGACAGTAGCTCACATTATATTGCACTCGTTTTTTTTTTTTCAAATAACTAAAGTGTCAGGTACTTAAATATTACTGTTTACATATATTTGAAAAAAGTAAATACATAAGTAAAAAACATGGATGAAAAATAATCGGATGGCATTTGGCAAACTTTCTTCCTTTGTAATATGTTATTTTCTTGAAATCAGTTCACTAAATATTTTACATGCACTGGGATTTTGTGTGACAAATACTTTCAACTTTTTTTTTCAGAAGAAATGTGATAACTCCAAGTGAATGACAAAATGAGGGTTTACTGTATTGCAGAAGATTTTTGAAGCATGTCCTTGTTTGCTAGCTTGAGAAAATTTGTTCAGTACCAAAGTTTTTTTTGGATTGTTTTTTATTTTATGCATTCCTGTAGTTTAATAACTCAAAGTTAAGTAACAACAGCAGTAATACACCTTTTGTTTAATTATATGATTTTAAATTACTTAAGATTTTTTTTAAGTTCAGGAAATGTTTTCCCCAGAAGCATTAAAAAATAAATAAACTAAGAGATAGATAAATGAATAAATGTAATTTTTGACAGTTGAATATAGTTCAATATACTATTAATTTCAATTCAAGATTTCATTTCAGTTATTATTATTTATTATTATTATTTTGTAATCTGTGGTTTACTTTGGAAAAATAGTCTTATCTCTGCTGTTGCATATTTCAGTATGAGTGTACCCTAATATTTTTTTCGGAACACTATTTTAGAATTCAAGTGTGTACTTTTTGCCATGAAGAATCCCCCCCCCCAAATATTTTTTATTTTGAAATTCGTCCTTTTTATTGTATTATATAATTTGTTTCCAGAGTAATGGAAAAATGGATCTGAATGAGTCTTTGGACATTTATAGGGCAGAATGACATGCTATAAGTTTTGATTTAATTTTTATTTGTATGGTTACTATATTTCAGCATGTTATGTTAATTACCTGAAACATAAAATAATATCTAATTTGTTCTTTTCTTAATACTAGTTTCCTATCATTAAATACATAGGTTATAAATATTACTAGTCATTTTATTTTTGTAATTCAAACATATATGCTTATGAATTTTCTTTGATGCATTTTGTTCATTTTTATGGTTGTGAAAGACTCCAAGTAATTTGAGTTTGCTAAATTTTTTTTGTTCTAGTTTCTTGTTTTAAAGTGTGATACTTTGAGGATATTACATTTAATTCTTAATGTAGTGATATTTGTTTTTGAGATTTTGATTTGATGCATTGTTTAAATTTAACGTCAATGGAGATGTATATAAATCATGCAATTGAATGTTACCGTGATAAAATTGTTTCAGATATTTTATTTTCACGGAACTTGTATTGCAGTTCATTCAGACAAATACGAAGATATGTTACATGATTCAGCTATTTAAAAAAAATAAATAAAATATCTTATATTTCATTAAGCTTATATTTGTACTTATTTTCAAAATGAACTCTTTAAAGGATATATTGAGAAATTTATAAAATTTGTTTTATCAAACTTATGTGCATTACTATATCTGATATTTATATTCAAAACTATTCTAACTATAATTCTTTTGAAGAAACTGATAATTTCTTTGTAATTATGAACAGTACTGTAAAAGAAGAAAAATATTATTTATAATAAAGGTTTATATCAAATCTCAGAAAGTTGAAGATTTTTAGTGTTATTCCTTGTTTATAATTTAAAGTTATTTTTAAAAATTTCAAAATGAATTTGTGCAAGAATGTATCTTTCTTCATGTTTCAGGTTATTTAGGAAATGGTTAAACCTTAAGGGGAAAAAGAATTTTCAAAATTTTAAAACTATAATAAGAAAAGTGTCTTGAAGCTGACCCCCAAAAAAGTTCCTAAAGCCAACATTTTAAAATAAAAGTACTGTTTGTTATGTGTCGTTCATGAAGAGTATCTCCCACTGGAGAACCCGTCGTTTGTTGTGCAACCGAATGCAGCATTTTTGGACACATAAGAAATGAAGGCATGTTTTTTTCACCAATAAGTCTAGACTTGCACAATAATATGATTCCTGATCATTAATTAGGAGCCAAAATGAAGCTCCCTATCCCCTAACACAGCGGTTCCCAAACTTTTTCCATTTGCGAACCTCCTCCAAAATCTGAAAGAAGTTGGCGAACCCCTTGCGCAGTAAGAAATAAGTAACAGACAAAAAAAAAAAAAAAAAAGCCACACACACATTAAAATTTTTTATATTGTTTTTATATAAAAATTAAATGAAAATATAATTGCAAAACATAGAAGGACAAACATTCTTACCTACTAAAAGAGTAACTATAGAAAATGAATACAAGGTAAATTCAATAAAAATAAAAGTAGTGTGTTTAATTTGATTGAGTATCAGTCAGCTTTGAAAAAACTCTTAAGATGGGATTTTTGATATTTGTGGAATAAAGAAGCTAATAGTTGAGTTCAAATATTTACAGTTTTAGTCATACATTAGATTCAGCATTCAATTTGGGTTTTGTATGTTGAAAATTCTTCTTCACCTAGAAACGTTATTCAAAAAGGTTACAATAAATTTTAAAATGTCTTTTTCTGCCATGACAGTATACCTTGCAGTACCAGATTTACCATGTTGCATTTCTCGCAATCGCAAGGAGCTCCCAAAAAGGAACATAAAAATGTTATGTTGTTCATCTCTAAGGGGCCCTAAAACTAATTATCGACGTCCCCAAAACCTGTAAATCCGTCTTTCTACATTAATCATTAAAGCAAAATTATACAATGCGTCAATTAAAGAATAATCTAAAAAAAAAAAAAAAACCACTTTCAGAAAACTCCCAGGTTTACTAAATGTTATTTTTTCTTCTAGTAAAATTAGAAAGGTCTCTAAATTTATGTTGTCTTGAAAATGACTACTAGTCCAGTTGTTTGATAAAGGTTATACTGCATACATTGAATGTTTGAAGTACTGAAGAATTTTTTTGTTGGTATACTAAAAGTGCGGGATGAAATACGTGTATTGAAAAACAATAGAAACGTTTCTAATTAACTCTAGTTATTATACCAAAGTAATTATTGCCAACAAAATATTTTTTATGCTCACTTCTTGCAGATGAAACTTTTTGCACAAATTCCATGAATCCGTTTTTTACATTCAGCACAAATTAAGTTGCTTGGTTTGATTCCGTTAATTTTTTTTCTGCTCTGCCGTGTTAAACACAAAAGTCGTATCTGCACTTTTTATCGAAATTGAGTTACGGTCATCCAGGTGTATCTTTGTCACATATTTCACCTTAGTGCAATGTTTTATAGTCATTAGTCAATTTGAAATAATATTTTAAAAAATTCTAAAAAAGTTACATCTGTATCAAAAACATGGAGGCGCAAAACTTTAAACGGCAAATTTCTCATTTCGAACCCAGCTACAGATACGACTTTTTCGCTTAGCGCGGCAGTGCGTATCTCACACCGCCGCTCCAAAGCATTCATATTCTTTCATCAGAGTACATTGTATTCAAACGTGCCTTTCATCAGAATACATTGTATTCAATTTTCGGCATGGCTCCAATTGCCGAAGAAAGCGGTAAGACTCTATGGTTAAAATTAGTCTTAATTCTTTAAAATGTGTGAGTAAAAATAGGCTAACATTTTCATGCAAAGAGCATCGAATGTGCTTGAGACAAATGAACAAATAATTAATAAAAAAATCTCTTGAACTTAAGATTTCATCTCAAACAAGGATGTTAAAATTCCGCCATTACAAAATAATTTTCGCGAACCCCTTTTGTACCTCACGCGAACCACCGGTTGGAAACCTCTGCTCTAACGCGTATTCAAGTCAACCATTTTGATTAGAAGAACATGCTGCTGTTACTGACCTCGGCATCTTTTAGGAAAAGTATCCAATGCCACATATACCTCACATTGTTGTTTTCTTGAAGAAGTGAACATTGAGCTTATAGACTAGCTAAAGAAGTATGCAGATTTCCAACCTATTGAGCATCTTTAAGATGGTCTGGGGAATCACTATTTCTTGACATCACTCCCTCCGAATATTCACCTCCAGGAGGGGTTCAAAAGCAGGTAATGTTATGTTCTAGCCATTTAAGCTGTTTTACTGTACCTTTTCCAAGTCTGGATAAATATTTGTGAGAAATTTAATCTTTTGTGTAAGTTTAATTACTTATTGGTGCCCATTATTATTCATGAGGGGAAAAAATGTTAGAAACAATGAGAGACCAATAATAGTGCTTCTGATGCTCTGACTACTTTTAAGTAAAATTACTATTTAACTAAATCAAGTAAAATATTAAAAAAAAAAAAAAAAAAAAAACAGCTCTTGGCATTTGGAATTTATTCGAATTTTGACGTCTTGAATTCAAATTATGTTTTTCGCAATCACGAAATGCAGTAGGACCTTACTCGTTGGGTTTCTTGTTTCTGCAAATGTCTCCTATCGTAATCATACTTGCAAAAAACGTAATTTGCATTCAAGACGTCAGAATTTAAATGAATGCCAAGGAATGGATGCTGGATGCTGTTTTTGTCTGAAAGGATCATGTAAAGTCGAGAAAGTCGGGTATAAATAAAGTCGATTCCGGGGGACATGGACGCTACGCCCAGGAGGAGGGACATGCTCGTGGAGGCCCGTGGACTAGAGGAGTTTGCATTATAAGCATAGAGAAATAAAATTGAACATCAACTATGGTCAAGTGGGAGCAATAAGCAATTCGTGATTGCTCAATAATAAGGTTGAAATTAAAAAATAAAAGGCGAAAGAGGGTGTGGACATATAAGCTCGAGCACAAATGTTTGAGAGATGGATTAGAGCTTTTTCGCTGCCGCAATAGGAGCAAAATATTTCGAAATAACTTCTCTAAATGTCGATATTTCTATCTTGGCTTCTTCAAGATTTCATGTGGTTGTAACGAATCAGACGCCAAAAGGATTTAAAATATAGGAAAGAAAACTGTTCAAGTACGTTTTTAAACAAAGGTATGAATTTATCAAATTTAAAGTAACTTTTGTTGTTTTCAGCGATGACATAGGATTTATTTTTTCAAGGAACGGGAGGCATGCAAATCTAATGTGTTAAGCAGCTATATAATTTCCACAATAAATCGTTCAACACTTGTATTTCTATTTACCAGTTCTCATTTTGAATGTCTTTTGTTGTTTTGGTATGCAACGTCAGAAGTGTCGATTGGAGAAACTGCGCCGAGGCCCTACAAAAAGAGGAAATAACCCTAATAACAGATCTTAAAACTTTCATTGTTGCAAACACTTATAAACGAGATTTGAAGTCACAAATACTTGTTTTCACATTTAGATAAGCCCTGTAATTTGTTTTCATTTGAGTTATAAAAAAAAGTATTTTAACTTCCTGAAATTCTTAGTGATGAATCATGGTTTATGTCAGTCATGTTTTGGCGACTTATTTTTAATGACAAGCAAGCAGCATGGAAAAACTAGTATTTCTGTTTTGGTGTATTGCGTTGTTTGTAACTGTTCTAAGTTTTAGCGAAGGGGATGAAATACGGCAAAACACCGATGTTTATGATTTACTGAATGACTTGAGCGAAACAAGTATTTTATCAACTCTCTCTTCCTTGCTGGATTCATACTTTCAACTTGAAAACGAAAATTTTACGTCTTACAATGATGACTTGACACAACAAAATTCATCAGAGAAGTACAATGATTTTCAATTCCGAATACCTTCCAGAGTGGGTGGGGGAATTATGGTAACATCGGGCGCTCCAAACTGGGGAAATAGTTTCCCATCTCTGCTGTTGCAACTTTTTGAAACTCTGCTGTTAACTAAATATTTTACTGGAGTAGCTATTGAGTTTAAATGAGCTAATCTATTTAACCTCATTTATTGGCGGATTATTTTTCTGTTTAAATGGCATGACTTCATCTTTTGGCAGATTAATTTTTATTTCAATGAGTAACGTTTAGTCTTGTTTAATGGCTTACTTTGTGGAAAAATTAAACATATAGTTTTAAATTACAGCAACATTGCTTTTGGCGATGTTTGATAAGCCAATAAGCACTTTGCTTTGAATAGTTTATCTAAAAACTCTGAAAATCGCGCCAAGTGTTCCACGTTGTAATAATTACCCCGAATGCTTTACACCTTTTCGTATTTTCATGGGACAGTGAGAAGTTTTAGGGAAATTGTTCTTGTTCATAAAGGAACTTTTTGGTGCGGTTTTTCCAATCCTGATACTTTCTTTTACTGTTCATGCTATTACAGAATTTTTCTTCATTCTGAATGTCGTGTTTGGAGCTATTTTCCCTAACAGGTACAGATTTTTATAGCGACGGTTGACGTTAATGAAAAACTGTTACCCTTATTATACCAGGGGTTTGTTGAGCTGCTGTTACCGATTTCCTTATTCCAACAGGGACTTTCAGAAAAGTTTATTTTTCTAACGGAAAGTTTTGGGGACTATTGTCCTCATTCTAATTGGATTTTTTAGGAACTGTTGTCGTTTCTGACGAAGGTTTTTAATGGAACCGTTGATTTTATTTATGAGTCATTAGCCTCAATCTAATTGTGCTTTAAAGGGATTCGTTGTTCTCACGCTAATGAGGTTTTTTTTTCCAGACTAAAATGTCGATTAAGTAATGAGAATTTTTAGGAGTACTCTTTATTGGTAACTGTAGTCCTTCTTCACAGGTTCTGTTGTCGATATTTCACTACTTTTGTCTTTGTCACAATTTTGACTATATTTCTCATTTTTTATTCAGGAGAAAATTTAAGGCATGCTTCAAAAGGAGGTTGGGATTTTAAAGATAGCGCTGACTAATTTGACGAGCAATTTTTCGGAACGTTAATGTCCTTATTACAATCAGTTTTTTTGAAACTGTTGTCATTATTGTGAAGGGAAATTTTACCCTAAATTTTATTCACGACTGAGGGTTGAACATTAGGGTGGAATGAAAAAAAACGAAATTGAGAAATATGAAAAGTCTACATGCGGAAAAGCAATATAATATTAAATCTAAATTATCTCGTCGGATTGGAAGTGAATACTTTTACAATTTACGGTACAGTAAAATAACGTAGTCATGCCAAGAAAACATTCTATTTTCAATGCTGACCAACAATATAAAACGTGCGAGAGAGCTGGGCCTTCAAAAGCTTTAAAAATGAAAAGAAAAAAAAAATGACTAAACTCGATAAATAACTATGTTTAAGAATTCAAGATTCCTACAATAAATTTCAATATAGGTAAATATTTTACTTTAATTGACTGGAATTCAGTTGCACTTATAAAAATTGACGCTGATCTCATTTACGATGCTAAAGAAAAACCTTGCATTATAATTGTGTTTTTCTTTTTCTCCTTTTATTTGTTTATATGCACAAACAGCGTTTTCATTTACTTTTGAAACAATAATTCAAACTAAATGAACTTTTTCAAAAAAGAGAGAAAACCAACTGGAATAAAGAACGCAGTTGAACCAGTGAACGCAAAGAAAGGGCGCTTGTAGAGCATGTGCGATTAGCGCGCTTAATGCACGTTTGAAAGGAATTTTGCAGTCACATAGGTCATTCAACTAACTGTATATTAAGCATTGAGTTATCTAGAGTTTCATTTCAAACATTCGAAGTTTCAAATGAGAGGTAATTATAGTTTATTATTCTATTTCTCCAGTTGGGTGAAAAATCAGGCTAATTACTTAAAATTCAAAGTCAAATGTGCAGCTAAAGATATTATTTGATTTAGCTGAAATCTTGAATGATAAATAGGCTTGGTAAGAGGCAACTTCTCCGTATATAGGCGTTACATACTTCCCAATTTCGTTTTTTTCACTCCACCCTTTTGAACATGTATCACTAGACATCGCATTTATTTCCCTGGCAGGCCACGCAGTACCAGGCGACAACGCAGATAGTAGTTTATAAAATCATTTCAATAAAATTAGTGAAAAATGTAAAACTTGTCATTTTCGTGGAAGTGTCCGTCACCGAAATTAAAGTCTCAGTGAAAATTCGTTTTTCTTGAATAAAGAGTTACGGGGGAGGGGGGGGGGTCATTTGTTGTAACTATATCAAATGTTTCATTTAAATTCTTTTTCTTTTAGGAGAATCCCGGTTTTTTTTTTCATTTTGTTCTAATTGTAAAAATGTTTCAATTAAATACTTTATTCTTTGCGTATAGGAATTTTCACTCGATTCTGTTCCTACGTTGATTGACCAATGAAATCCATTTACTTGAATTCAATATTAGTGTCGGCGTTTTTTTTTCATGCATAAATGTAGTTTTTATTTTGATTCTTTTTTTTTTAAATCTTAATATTCAAAGATGACAAATCTAAACTCGGCGATTTTTTTTTTTTTTTTTGCTTTTTTTATTTCGAATTCCTTTTGGATTAAACAATGATGATTTTAAAGAGCACTTAAATAAGATGCTTTTTCTTTGATTGAGGGAGTTTTGACGGCAGTTGACGTCATTATAAAATTGTTTTTTATTATTTAGGTAAAACTATGTGTTCACATATTAATCAACTCCCGAAACATATAATTGTTTTCCATTTCAGAGTGGGAAACAACATTTACATACGCTTCAAGAGCCTTTTTTTTAACCTTATAGAATGAAACAGCCGTACGGGTACAGCTAGTATTTATGAAAATCAATAATGGTGTTGCTGCAGCCAATGAAATCGTTGAAACGTTATGACGTAGTTGTGCTGAATTTCATAATCAACTGTAAAAATGTTTTAAGCAAACGCTGAAATCAAATGATATAGACACTTTCGACGGTAACGGCAGGGGGCAGTAGCCCCCTAGTTGGCAATGCTTTCACCGAATATAATACTTCATTTCATGCTTTTTTTTTCACCTCCTTAAAATTTTATGAAGAAATTAACTAAATAATGAATCGGAAAAAATGTAATAGTTACGTAATTATTTTCTAGTTTGCAAGCGAAAAATAGGAACAAAAGTTATTTTCACTATTTCAGCAAATTTTAACTAATTTTATCATAAATTAACGTATTAATTGTGCTCAAAAGAACATGTTAAAAATATTAACCCGAAAAATGAATTGCCTTTTCCGCTTTGATAAGCATAAAATAATTTAGTCACGTATTACTTCTCATTGATAATCATATCTTGCTACGGTATGATGTGCCATTATTTCCAAACATACACTCTCTGGCCAATGAATTGGAAACCCAAGATCAATATTATATTGGACCAGCTTTTGCATGGATAACTGCTCTGATTCGTTTGGGCATCGAGTCTACAAGCTTTTGGAGTGCATTTATATCCAGAGAATACCATGCATTGGCTATGCAGCTGTTTTGATATTGTAAACTAAATAGAAGAGGAGAGTGCTGTCGGATGCGTCTTTTTATCATATCCCAAACATTTCTTTGGGGTTAAGATCCGGCTATGCGGTGGCCAATGAAGTTGTTTGAAGTCAGACTGATGCTCGGCGAACCAATTTTGAACACTTCTTGAGCGATGTATAGTTGCATTATCGTCCATGAAGTATCCGTCGATATCAGGATAAAAATGCAACATAGCTGGTGCACTTGTTCAGCCAGTATATCTTGGTATCGCATGGATGTTTATTTGCCCTCGAGGAACACTAGGGCACCACTTCCATGCCAGCAGAACTTCCTCCATATCATGATATTCCCTCCAGACCCTGTGCAAGGGTCAGACCCTCGCACAGAGCAAGTAAGGAAAGAAGTTTCTCTCAAAGGTTTCTAATTCATTGGCCAGTGAGGGTCAGACCTTCTCATATCAAATCTGTAACGAAAAAGTAACATTTTTTGAAAAAGTAGTTTTAGAATTTTTGAAGTAATTTAAATTTTTCGTTTTTGTACATTGAAAAGTTTTTTTCTCTAAAGCCACCAAACCGATGAGACAACAGACAATGTGACTGCATTCTCTTCGACCGAGTGTTCTGATGCAATGATCTTACCTGCTAAAGGCACTGTGGAAGAAGTGAACAACAGTTTGAAGATACTCTTGATGATCTTTGTCATCGGTGAGGAAAGCATTTGCCTTATTAAAAAAAAGTCATATTGTTCCAATACAAATTCTTATTTTTCTTTATTCAAAAATTATGAACAATGACTTCAGAAATAATGTAATAACATTACTGATCAATATGCAAAAGTGCGGATAAACTACCGTCCAATGGCCAGTTAGTACAGCAGGATATACAGGGTGTTCCGTTTTAACCTGCAAGACCTCTATTTTCGCAACCGTTAGTCCTGGATGCATACTTCCAATTGTAAAAATGTTCAAAATCAGAAAAATTTACGAAATTTAACTTTTTATGCGGACCAAGAAATAAACTCCATTAAAAACTATTAATGACACAAAAAACTTAATGTTTGTGCGATCAAAACTCAAGGAGATACTCCAGTTCAAAGTTTTAAGGGACCATACAGAAGATGAGATTGGAATTATTTGCCATTTCATAAGAATGACAGGTTATCAAAATAAATAAAACTAGGTATTTATATTTTTCACTGGTATTCAAAAATAAGTGCAAATGTTATGCCATGATATGCAAAAATACACTGCAAAACCTCGAACAATTTGAAAAACCACACTTTATGCACACATATAATTTTAAACATTTGTTAACAGTTATATTTTCCCCCAAAATGTGTTATTGACGGCGAGTGTAAAGTGGTCACAAAACTCTACGTTTCATATCTCGGTGAATATTGGTCGCACAAATTTCAGATTTTTTGCGTTGGGATTATTTTTCAATGGAGATTATTTCCGTAAACATAAGTTAGGGGACCTGGAGCCCGTATAAAAAGTTAAATTTTGTATTTTTGATTCATTTTTATTTTTTCTTCAAACTTTCAATATCTTAACTCTACATCTGATTTTGAACATTTTTTCAATTGCAAGTGTGCATCTAGGGCTAACGGTTGCGAAAATGGAGGTCTTGCAGGTTAAAACGGAACACCCTGTATATCAGTAAAATGCCTACTACTAAAAATGCTTAAAAAGAGTTTAGTACTTAATATTCGAAAATACCTATCGTCGGTAGAGTGACTACATAAGTAATATAAATAATGGTCGAAATAACGGTGCAAAAAAGCTCAATATTTGTTTCACCAAGTAAGTTGTTATAATAAATGCCAACATGCAGAAGCAGCCCATTTCTCAGCGATTATTTTTGCACAGGTTCTTCGATAGTATGAGGGGAATCTAGCTGAGTCTACGATTTACTCTTTCGTTAGAAACAAGTATAAAGAACAATTTTGAGGATTCAAAGTTAAAATTCCAGTTTTAAGCAGTAAGTTACCTCCTTCTCAGTTCAATGAGATGGCATCTGCTTCCAGCTCGATTACTTTCTATTCCAGACTGATACGTCCGTTACAAAGACGAAACTGCAGGCTCTGGATGGGCTGACCAGACTGTCAGTATGGGTCAGTATGACAGTCAGTTAGGGTTTCAATGTCAACTATCAAAATATCACCAAACAATTGCTGCGTTCAAATGTAGAAGAAGAGAAGAAATTTTCACCCGTCGTACCTTACGGGTGACTTTTTAGTTTGAGAAATAAATGCATAAGTCAATAAACGAGTAAATAGATGAATAAATAAATAATATATATTATATATATTGTGCGTATACAAATTGAACCAAAAATTACATACTTCTCATCGCTATCTGAGTCATCACTTATAGCAAGTGTTTGTTCATAAAACTTTGTCTTTATATTGTCGTTGTTTTTTTCTTTCATTCATTTCGCTTTTCAATGTTAAATGTTTTCCTTTTCTGCTTTTTTTCCCATTATTTCTCCTTTCAGTCCACTTTTCCCTTTGCTTTTTGTTTTTTCATTTTCTTCCGACTTAAACTTCCAATTTATACAACGCGGATGTTAAAAGTGCAATTTCCCCCGCTTTTTTGCCCCCCTTTCCTTTTTTTCGAGTCGTTCAACTTCCTGTGATGGAGGCACCAACACTTTAGGCGAAATTTGAAATGCTGAACGTTGTTCTGAGTCCTAGAGCTTTTGCTTTGATGCTTCTCAAGACCGGAAACACTCAATTTTGCCGTTAATATTAAATTCTGAATCAGTAGCAAATCTCATTTCTGCAAAACAATAGGAAGGGTTGTATGCTTATACTTACATGTAACTTAACACAGTTGCATTGAATACATAGTACTGTTATACGTAGAAGTATAAAAAAATTAGTTTATTAGTACTACAAATAAATTTTAACCTCTTGACGCCGATTTGAAGTGTCCTCAACCTTTCCCTTGTCAGATTAAAAAACAAACGGCTATGAAGGTTTTTGACTGTGGTTTGTGCTATTACTCACGCTATTACGATTATGCAATATTTTGTCGCGACGTAAAAAGAGATTAAGTTGTGCAGATCATTATGGGAAGGGATTTTGGTGTGATTTCAAAGGTCTCCAAAAGCGCAAGTATATTTTTCTGGTGGTATATTCCAGTCATGGGATCAAGACTAGCTCCCCCCTCCCGACTCTGAGAAATAAAAAGTGTGTGTGTGAGTGTGTGTATTTTATAGAACTGTGATATTACTCTTGGAAAAAAATTAAATGACTAATATGATCTTAACGAGTACAAACGTTCTGTGCTGTAACCATTCTGTTTTGCTAAGCACGTAGGTCATATCTGCAGTTGAATTCAAAATAAAGAACAGTAAACTCCGATTATCCGCGGATTAGAGTGGCACGGTAACCGCGTATAATCCGAATTATAGGTAAAAAACGATACTGGTGTATACAATAGCTAAAAAATAGGAATAAAACCCGCACATACAGAAAAGTTATAGCTAAAATCAATAACATTGATTGTAAAAAATAATGAAAAAGCTAAAAACAAACAATAAAATAATCATAAGTCAAAGGAAAGAAATTGTTAAAAGACCCGCGGATAATCCGACCGCCGATAATCAGGAGTTTACTGTATTGATTTTTTAAGTTTTATTCGCCCATATACTTGATTGCCATACATTAAGATTAAAAAAAAAATCCCATTCAAAAATGGCCATAAAACTCAGCATTTAGGTAAATTATGTTTCAAAGAACCACCTGGTGACACAAGCTCAACTTTGAATGTGTAAGTACGTCTTCTGTGCTTTGCCAGGCAGCATTAGCCTGGTGCAAAATCGCTTTTGCAGATATTAGTCGCCTTGGCGATTTATAGAGTTTATGATTGCATTTAAATTACGATTTGAAGCTTTGACTGCAGTTAATAATATGCTTCGTGTATTTAGGTAAGTTTCTTGTCTACTCCACATATTAACATGATTTTTAGCACAACAAAGGTACACATTGTTTTTTGAGGTACAAAATAAAACATGACTAAAACAAAATATTTGTTTTCATTTTTGCAGCAGTTTGTTTCTTGGAGATCTACTTTTTGTTGAGAACCAATTTCCACTATTTGCCAGAGAGCTCGGTAGTTGTATTTACAGGTATGTGTAATATAAATATTTCATTCTTAAAAGTAATAAATGAATTTAGAGTATATCAAAAGAGTATAAATGAATTAATATCGAATCATAAATATCTGCGCTATGTTTGGAAGTATTTTTAGCGTCATGTCATCGTTAGTAGAAATAAGGTAATAATTTAACAAATGAATTGTCTAATGACTGTTGGATAGTTTAATTGCTATTTGACTTGTTACCATGGTTGTTGCCCACACGATGGACCATCTTTAACACTTATAACTTACATTTAACTGATAGACTGAGCACAAATGGATCTCTGGAGACTTGAAACCTAAGTCTAAATTACTAAGTCATGATCGAAGGAAGGGGTGCGTGTTATATCGATCAATAATAATACGCCTTACTGAAGATTAAATCGGATCCTTTGATGTTGAAGTCTTGGATTTAGCGACTATGCTACTAGGTGACTGAGGAAACCTGATTCCTCTTTTTCCTTTTTCAACTTCAAAAAAGCCTGTGCATTGTTTTAGGGGAAAATGTTATGACCAAAAACTACTTGGTGGTGTTTAATGGAGTATAAATAAATAAATAATGACCAAAAGCTAGTTTATCTTCAAATACTGTATCGTAGCAATAAAACCTCATAAAGGGCAAAAATCCTTTAGATCTAGTTTTAAAATAACAATTGACTCTGAATTACGCAGGTGCATTTCGAGAAAGGGATTTTGTTAAAAATATTTGTTTGAAATATAAGTTTGTTTGAAACACCAATTGTGAATTGTATGTCACTCTTTTTATAGTTCTAATCGTCTAGCACGAATTGCTAGACAATTAGAGTTATTAAACGAAGACTATTACACGCTGGTGTATGGTACCAGTAACGCATGAGAAGTCAGGAAAATCGGCAGAAACACTGCTCAAAAAAATTAGGGGCACACAAGGTTTTAACAAAATTGAGAAAAATATTATTACAGAAACTAATTTACAATAAAGCCCCCATGTTTTCACGAAACATGAGAATGAAACGTAAACTTCTGAAGCAAATCAACGTTTCTGTCGTCGAAAGGCAGAAAAAGGATACAAGTGCAGAAATCGTGATTTAACAGAAGCTCATATTTTCATTGTCTGAGCGGTAAAATTCAACCGTTCACTGTGTTTTTGATTGGAAAATGCCACGAAACCGTAATTTACCGGATTCCATGGCTTGACGTTTTATCGGGGGACTATAATCCGGGAAAGAACTGCAGCAGACGATGTTGGCGAGGCATAATTTCATGTTCTTTTCACTATTCTAGAGGAGTAAAGTTCCCAGTCAAATGTTTTCTGCTCATTTTTTGCATCTTAATACACGTGTATGCTCCATTTTGTGACTTTTGCAGGACTCCCTCACAACGGTTTCTTCACTTTTCTTATGATTGCTCCATTGGTCCCATAATTGTTTTGAGCAGTGTAGAAAGATACAGCCGCGAACAATAAGTGTTTTTTGTAACATTACCGTAAAATGGGCCAACTATGGGCCATTTTTCGATGTTTTCAATGAAAATTCTGTGTACATCTTTGAATTAGAAATTTGAGGTCTTTTGCAATGGTAGCTATACATCTCGTCTTTCAAATGAAATGTAAAAAAAAAAAAAAAAAAAAAAAAAAAAAGGATAAAAGAGGAAGGAAAATGCTTTTCCCGTGGCTCATAGTTGTACTTCTACGAGGTACAACTATGGGGCACCTCAGTTTAAACTTAAAAACACATTGAAAACTTGATCTGGGTTATTGTTGCCCGAGGCTACAAGTTGCCCTTTGCTTGAAACTCTATAAAGAATTTTTTAGTTCATCATTTACCTTTTTTTTTTCAATTTTTCAATGTTTAATCATCACTTGTCGTCTCGAGTTATTAACTTGAGCATCAGATATAGGCAGATAATAAGGAACGTTAAATGTCTGTAACGTTCTTTATTATCTGCCTAGGTTTTGACATAGAAACATTTAAAAACTTGAAAAATCACACAAACTGAAGGCTAGGTACCTAGATTTAGGTCCCAGAAAATACGTAGTGTGACAAGTTTTAAACGAGTTCAACAAAAACTGAAACGTGAAATCACATTTCACATTCCAAATCTCATCAAAATAAAATATTTTTAAAAATTATCTCAGTTTATATTTGGTCCGGATTTCAGTCAGCACCTTCTGCAAAAAATAATATGAATTCGGGCGATAGAGCGACCCCCAAGCTTTTTTCTGTCTTTTCTTGCCATTATTTGCAATAAATAACACAAAATATGACGAAAGCATCCCTACAGATAATAAAATGAAGCTCCAAGTCACTAAAAACCGTGAAAAATAGGTGGTCCATTGTTGTACCCCAACATTCCCATTTTCGATAAATGTTGAGAGCTAGTGAAAACCACGAAACATTTTAAGTCAAAAAGTGGCGTAATTCATAACTGACAAAATGGTAAAGCAAATTTGAACTTACCAGATCTTAGAAAACAGTATAAGTGGTCTGCCCAAAGGAGACTTTTGGCTCTTCCGCGAGTGTGTCGAATCTCACACTAAGAACGACTAAGTTATCTGAGGTATATAACAACAATGGCAATCTCTGATCGTTTTTAGTTATCTAAATGGTTATACTACCTGGTGAATTTTTTTTGGAGCTCGTAAGTTTGAAAAAGAGGCCACTAAAGGGGAAAATCATCACCATGGCAACAATGGCCCATTGTTGCCCCCTTGGCACAAAGTTGTACCGTTTTGCGGTACATATACACCTGTACACTGAGTAGCGGCACTACGGGATCAGAAAGTTGAAGACTTCAGCTGTGGCTCTAGGATTAATAATAATAAAAAAAAAAAGGCTCCAAAATGGCGGTTCAGCTTTGTGAAACGAATAGTCCTGTTAAGCATGGTTCCCCTCATTCAGGGGCGTAGCTAAGGGGGGGGTTTTTGGGGACAAACCCCCCCCGAAAAGTTAGTCTTAAAAAAAAAAAGAGAAAAAGAAGAGAGAAGAGAAAGAAAAAAAAAGAAAAGGAAAAAATTCCAAGCGATTATATATATATATATATATATATATATATATATATATATATATATATATATATATATATGTATATATATAAATATAAATAAAAGAAGTAACCCCCCCCCCCCGAAAGTCGGGTCTAGCTACGCCACTGCCCTCGTTAGAGGCCATTTTGAAGCCCACTCCTTTTTTTCTTTTTGATGTATCCTACATCCTCATGGTTTGTGTCTTGGAACCTGAAAATTTGCATAGGTTAGTTTCAAAGGCATGTCTGTACCTCTCTATAACGTCCTATAAATCGGAGATGGTTGAATTGGAACCACCAAGTCACGAGATATGGAATGAATCTTTGATGTTTAGTTTTTGCAGGAATTTTATAAACCTTTGCTACTTGTTTCCTGCCAAAGCCATCACAACTCAAGCTCAACTAATAACGAACCTTTCTTACCTGCTGTAATGTCTTTCCTCACGCAGAAAAAGTTTGGTCCTTTATACTATGAATTAAGGTCTGGCACTCATGGGCTCTTGGACTACTACACACTGGTCTTCGTTGACAATTTCAGTACTATTGAAAAGGGAAAAAAAAGGAAAAATGATTATATCAGGCTGAACGAAGTAACGCAACTGTTTTACATGTTCTCTGAATTTTTCTCTTTACGTCAAACATTACATGTGCTGGTCAATTGAATATTTAGCATAATTTACCTCGATAATCTTCGTCTATCTTGCGATTTCGTATTCTTCAGTTTGCCCTTCATTAGTCTATAGTCTAGTAGTTACACTCATACGAGGTGCGTATTGTTTTTGTTAGGTGCTGCATTTGGAGGATTTTTCCATCTGATTTCCGGTCACCTTCCAGGCGATTTTGTGGTAAGTAAAACTTACAGGAAAATTCAGAGGTGAAAAAAGTCTTTGTTTGAAATATTTTCAAATGAAGAATGCTTAAATTATTTGCATTTACAAGATGTATATTTTCTCACCGTTGTGGCGTAGTCGTAATGTTTGCGTTACACGTACTTTGCCAAGTAACAACACAGGTTTCATGGACTATAAGTTTATTCATGCAGTCTGGGCTAATTGCATATATTTACACTATTAACAGTCTTTTATTCACCAAAATGAACATACGTGGTTTTTCAATGACTTTGCCTCAAATGGAGGACTTTGTAAGAAATTGCGTACAGTTCGTACAATGTTAATGATGAAGCGGCACGACAACAGTTGTGCTTCTTGAACACAGTTCCGAACGTTGTCTATCTTGCTCCATACCCCAGGTACGCGAGACAGCAAGTATATTTTACTTCCTTTTACAAAGAAGGAAGTATTGGATCCGCAAAAAAATTTTCACTCAAAAATTGACCTTAATTTCCATTTTACTCACCCCCGAATGAATAGTGAGTTTTTTTTCAACTCGACCACACGTGGCTAAGTGCCTAAGAACCTATAGACACGCGAAATATCCATAATGATGATTCCCGAGTTAATTACAGCGAATTTTCTCGTGACGTCCGTATGTACGTATGTATGTGCGTATGTGTGTATGTATGTCGCATAACTCAAAAACGGTATGTCCTAGAAAGTTGAAATTTGATACGTAGACTCCTAGTGCGGTCTAGCTGTGGTCCTTATCTTTTGGTTGCATTCGGATGTTCCTAAGGGGGTCTTTTGCCCCTTTTTGGGGGGAAATCGTTGTTCATTTCGATGTAAACTCAAGTGGTAATATAATTTGCCGGACACTTGGCAATATATCGCCAGTCTTTTGGTCGCCAAGTTTTGTCGCCAACTTGGCGACAAATTTGGCGATTTTTTAAAAAAAATCTGATTTCAATTTGGCCACTGTTGGTGTTATTTAGAGAGTAAACTATTGAATCACATTAAAATTGCCAGTAACGGGGAAATGACATTAAATTGAAGTAAAAGGAAGTCACGTGATGCACACATCAGCTCGTTTTGACTATACACCACGAAGTCCGGACGTCGTCACCAAGATCAAAAACATTTCTTTTCACAGATCAAATGCAACCATGGTATTGGCCTGCAAAAGGTGCGACACCGTCAAAGGACCTAATGGTGTCCCAGCTTATCCACTGCTCAGACTGGACGACGCTGTATA